>NW_028244447.1:380000-612500 GCF_964263255.1 Lissotriton vulgaris | reverse complement strand
AATGACAGATATATTTTACAATGTTAGAAAGTACATCATTTTATTTAATTGTGTGAATAAAAGGAATCGCCTCCCCGTCGGGGAATTGAACCCTGGTCTCCCGCGTGACAGGCGGGGATACTGACCACTATACTAACGAGGACTTATTGGCTTCAGTTAAACAGTGCTCACCTCCCTGGGGTTAAGGCATGCCCTCGATCAATTCTCAGTATTGTAATAGGCAGAATTGCTGCTTTTGGTTAGGACAAGTAATCTTTTTTCCTAAATTATTACAATACAGAAATTCCTAGCCAAAAACAATTAGTTTTATGAAGAAATTATTTCATTGAAATAAATATCTATCGATCTGTCTATCTAGCTATCTTTCTATTCATCAATATATATATTTATATATATATATATATATATATATATAATGAGCTCACTTTACCATTTGCAGCTTATAACTATTAGCCACCAGGGGTCACTACTAACCAAAAGCAGTCATTCTACTTGTAAATCGTGCCAATCGAGTGGAACAGCGGCCTAGGATTCACCACTGCTTCATCTCATTTTCTAACAGATTGTAGACGTAAATTGGTTTTGATGGTACGCCTGTGCATGCTGAAATATTCAGAGCATATTCTGAATTTCAGTTAACACATCAGTAAGCATTTTGGCCATCAGTGAATTCAACCTTTTTTCTCAATCGGAATAGGCAAGGATAATGACAGATATATTTTACAATGTTAGAAAGTACATCATTTTATTTAATTGTGTGAATAAAAGGAATCGCCTCCCCGTCGGGGAATTGAACCCTGGTCTCCCGCGTGACAGGCGGGGATACTGACCACTATACTAACGAGGACTTATTGGCTTCAGTTAAACAGTGCTCACCTCCCTGGGGTTAAGGCATGCCCTCGATCAATTCTCAGTATTGTAATAGGCAGAATTGCTGCTTTTGGTTAGGACAAGTAATCTTTTTTCCTAAATTATTACAATACAGAAATTCCTAGCCAAAAACAATTAGTTTTATGAAGAAATTATTTCATTGAAATAAATATCTATCGATCTGTCTATCTAGCTATCTTTCTATTCATCAATATATATATTTATATATATATATATATATATATATATAATGAGCTCACTTTACCATTTGCAGCTTATAACTATTAGCCACCAGGGGTCACTACTAACCAAAAGCAGTCATTCTACTTGTAAATCGTGCCAATCGAGTGGAACAGCGGCCTAGGATTCACCACTGCATCATCTCATTTTCTAACAGATTGTAGACGTAAATTGGTTTTGATGGTACGCCTGTGCATGCTGAAATATTCAGAGCATATTCTGAATTTCAGTTAACACATCAGTAAGCATTTTGGCCATCAGTGAATTCAACCTTTTTTCTCAATCGGAATAGGCAAGGATAATGACAGATATATTTTACAATGTTAGAACGTACATCATTTTATTTAATTGTGTGAATAAAAGGAATCTCCTCCCCGTCGGGGAATTGAACCCCGGTCTCCCGCGTGACAGGCGGGGATACTGACCACTATACTAACGAGGACTTATTGGCTTCAGTTAAACAGTGCTCATCTCCCTGGGGTTAAGGCATGCCCTCGATCAATTCTCAGTATTGTAATAGGCAGAATTGCTGCTTTTGGTTAGGACAAGTAATCTTTTTTCCTAAATTATTACAATACAGAAATTCCTAGCCAAAAACAATTAGTTTTATGAAGAAATTATTTCATTGAAATAAATATCTATCGATCTGTCTATCTAGCTATCTTTCTATTCATCAATATATATATTTATATATATATATATATATATAATCAGCTCACTTTACCATTTGCAGCTTATAACTATTAGCCACCAGGGGTCACTACTAACCAAAAGCAGTCATTCTACTTGTAAATCGTGCCAATCGAGTGGAACAGCGGCCTAGGATTCACCACTGCTTCATCTCATTTTCCAACAGATTGTAGACGTAAATTGGTTTTGATGGTACGCCTGTGCATGCTGAAATATTCAGAGCATATTCTGAATTTCAGTTAACACATCAGTAAGCATTTTGGCCATCAGTGAATTCAACCTTTTTTCTCAATCGGAATAGGCAAGGATAATGACAGATATATTTTACAATGTTAGAACGTACATCATTTTATTTAATTGTGTGAATAAAAGGAATCTCCTCCCCGTCGGGGAATTGAACCCCGGTCTCCCGCGTGACAGGCGGGGATACTGACCACTATACTAACGAGGACTTATTGGCTTCAGTTAAACAGTGCTCACCTCCCTGGGGTTAAGGCATGCCCTCGATCAATTCTCAGTATTGTAATAGGCAGAATTGCTGCTTTTGGTTAGGACAAGTAATCTTTTTTCCTAAATGATTACAATACAGAAATTCCTAGCCAAAAACAATTAGTTTTATGAAGAAATTATTTCATTGAAATAAATATCTATCGATCTGTCTATCTAGCTATCTTTCTATTCATCAATATATATATTTATATATATATATATATATATATAATCAGCTCACTTTACCATTTGCAGCTTATAACTATTAGCCACCAGGGGTCACTACTAACCAAAAGCAGTCATTCTACTTGTAAATCGTGCCAATCGAGTGGAACAGCGGCCTAGGATTCACCACTGCTTCATCTCATTTTCCAACAGATTGTAGACGTAAATTGGTTTTGATGGTACGCCTGTGCATGCTGAAATATTCAGAGCATATTCTGAATTTCAGTTAACACATCAGTAAGCATTTTGGCCATCAGTGAATTCAACCTTTTTTCTCAATCGGAATAGGCAAGGATAATGACAGATATATTTTACAATGTTAGAACGTACATCATTTTATTTAATTGTGTGAATAAAAGGAATCGCCTCCCCGTCGGGGAATTGAACCCTGGTCTCCCGCGTGACAGGCGGGGATACTGACCACTATACTAACGAGGACTTATTGGCTTCAGTTAAACAGTGCTCACCTCCCTGGGGTTAAGGCATGCCCTCGATCAATTCTCAGTATTGTAATAGGCAGAATTGCTGCTTTTGGTTAGGACAAGTAATCTTTTTTCCTAAATTATTACAATACAGAAATTCCTAGCCAAAAACAATTAGTTTTATGAAGAAATTATTTCATTGAAATAAATATCTATCGATCTGTCTATCTAGCTATCTTTCTATTCATCAATATATATATTTATATATATATATATATATATATATAATGAGCTCACTTTACCATTTGCAGCTTATAACTATTAGCCACCTGGGGTCACTACTAACCAAAAGCAGTCATTCTACTTGTAAATCGTGCCAATCGAGTGGAACAGCGGCCTAGGATTCACCACTGCTTCATCTCATTTTCTAACAGATTGTAGACGTAAATTGGTTTTGATGGTACGCCTGTCCATGCTGAAATATTCAGAGCATATTCTGAATTTCAGTTAACACATCAGTAAGCATTTTGGCCATCAGTGAATTCAACCTTTTTTCTCAATCGGAATAGGCAAGGATAATGACAGATATATTTTACAATGTTAGAAAGGACATCATTTTATTTAATTGTGTGAATAAAAGGAATCTTCTCCCCGTCGGGGAATTGAACCCCGGTCTCCCGCGTGACAGGCGGGGATACTGACCACTATACTAACGAGGACTTATTGGCTTCAGTTAAACAGTGCTCACCTCCCTGGGGTTAAGGCATGCCCTCGATCAATTCTCAGTATTGTAATAGGCAGAATTGCTGCTTTTGGTTAGGACAAGTAATCTTTTTTCCTAAATTATTACAATACAGAAATTCCTAGCCAAAAACAATTAGTTTTATGAAGAAATTATTTCATTGAAATAAATATCTATCGATCTGTCTATCTAGCTATCTTTCTATTCATCAATATATATATTTATATATATATATATATATATAATCAGCTCACTTTACCATTTGCAGCTTATAACTATTAGCCACCAGGGGTCACTACTAACCAAAAGCAGTCATTCTACTTGTAAATCGTGCCAATCGAGTGGAACAGCGGCCTAGGATTCACCACTGCTTCATCTCATTTTCCAACAGATTGTAGACGTAAATTGGTTTTGATGGTACGCCTGTGCATGCTGAAATATTCAGAGCATATTCTGAATTTCAGTTAACACATCAGTAAGCATTTTGGCCATCAGTGACATCAACCTTTTTTCTCAATCGGAATAGGCAAGGATAATGACAGATATATTTTACAATGTTAGAAAGTACATCATTTTATTTAATTGTGTGAATAAAAGGAATCGCCTCCCCGTCGGGGAATTGAACCCTGGTCTCCCGCGTGACAGGCGGGGATACTGACCACTATACTAACGAGGACTTATTGGCTTCAGTTAAACAGTGCTCACCTCCCTGGGGTTAAGGCATGCCCTCGATCAATTCTCAGTATTGTAATAGGCAGAATTGCTGCTTTTGGTTAGGACAAGTAATCTTTTTTCCTAAATTATTACAATACAGAAATTCCTAGCCAAAAACAATTAGTTTTATGAAGAAATTATTTCATTGAAATAAATATCTATCGATCTGTCTATCTAGCTATCTTTCTATTCATCAATATATATATTTATATATATATATATATATATATATAATGAGCTCACTTTACCATTTGCAGCTTATAACTATTAGCCACCTGGGGTCACTGTGAGAAGTTGGCCTGGTATATAATGCTCACTAGTTCTAGTGATCACTTTGTACCATGCCAAGCAACCCTTATGATGATGGTTGTAATTCAACCTTGTAGACCAGTTATCCTAGTGGTAACGTGGACAAAGCAGTCTTAGGCTAAACTCTGAAAGGCATGTGAAGCCAGCTGTTATACCATACACAACCCCCTTGAATACCAAATGAAAGGGACACCACACAGATATATATTGAAAATATATATTGATTTATTAACTATAAAATCCCCTGGACTCTTTATGAGCACAGAAGCACAAGCGTAAAATCACAAGACAGTTTAAAATACACAAAAGTTGCACAATATGGATGAGCCCTAGGGGCCACCTAAACCATATACTAAATAAGTGGTATAAGAGATACCAGGAGGAAAGTGAAGAGGCCTAGGGCCTTGGGAATCGCTGGAGCTATTCGAGACTGGAGTTAACTAAGTCGGGAAAGGCCCACGGGACTCGGGTGCAGTGTTCAAAGTGCACGCACTTCTCAATACAAAGTCTATGGTGCGTAAAAAGCACAAAGTTAGAAAGTTAGGAACCTTCCGAGTGACCTACGGAGCTGAAACTTAAAACACAGGCCCTTGGGATGTGTACCAGTGCAGGAGCACCGGCGGAGCTGAGTTACCTCACCCACAGGAAGCGGGTGCACAGGGTCGAAGATGTGTCGGGTTTCGTCACGCTGGTCGATGGTGCTTGGAGCAGGAGATGCTGCAGGCGGCTCGATGAGAAGAGTTCCGGTGGATCCAAGGGTGGATCTGAAGATGTGAAGACCTGAAAGCAGAGGGGACAGTGTTCAAAGTCACTAGCCAGTGACTGCCGTGGAACCAGAGTGGAACCAGGTGATGTCGGGTGCAAACAGGCGTTGTCGGGTAGCTTCTTTCTGCAGCCACGTGGATACCCGGGGTCGAGGACGTCCAGGAGTCGGTCACGAGCTGTCCCACGTAGGCCTCTCGCTGTTGGCGGTGTCGGCGACCTGATCGGAGCAAACAGGCCTTGGCAAATGCAAGCCACGCAGGAGTTGAAAGATGCTGTTCACTCGGACCAGCAAGGTCAGAGCGGGTGCTCCTTTTCACAGGAGCTTGGGTAGGTCTGGAGCAACCAGACCTGCTGTTTAAATCTTCGGGTTCGTCGCCAAGATGGCCGCTGGCCGCGTGGCTAGTGGCCGGGATGGCGCGTCGAGTGGCACAGTGCAAAAGGGCCCCACGCAGATCGTGGAGATGCTGGGGGGCTGATCTTCGGTGCAAGGGCTGCTCGGTGGTGGGGGTTCTCAATCCCCAAAGCACAACGTCGAGGATGCCTCAGAAGCTGCGCAGTCAGCTTTTCGGGTGTCTTTCAAGAGGTCCGGTCCCACGTCACTCGGTGCCTCCACGGGTCCCTTCTTTGCAGGGACTGTGGATCGGGCTCTGAGAGGTCTGGGAATCTGGTTCTTGTCGGGCTCTGGGCTCGGGCTCCGGCGGGAGGCGGCGGCAAAGCAGACGTCGAGTTGCTGGTTGGTACCTGTGTTCACAGGGTGGTCACTCCTTGGCCACAAGGGAGATTCTTCTTCAGTCTTCTGTGCAGCAGAATGTCGAAGTCCAGTCTTCTTCTTAGTTTAAGTTGATTTCGGGATGATCTGCTGTGCAATGGCACTGCTCCCCCTCTTATTCCAATCTAGGGGGTGGATCACCTACTAGGTCCCTCCTCTGGGAGGAACCAGGAAGGGGGGCGGTTACACCCCCTTTCCTTTGTCCAGCTCCGCGCCAGGACTGGGGCTGGAAGGCCCCAGAACCGGTTTGGGCTGGCCTATGCACGGGGACACCTTGTGTGCCCCGGGCATGTCTGATTCTTTTCAGCCCTGTCCTACCTAATACACAAAATCCTGTCTGGGGTGGTGCTCGCACCTCCCAAGGCAGGAAACCCTTTGTCCAGGCCACCATCTGCCGAGTTTCGGTCAGCAGCAGGAGGCCAGACTTGTGTCTGTGGTGGCAGCGTCCATTTTGTGGAGCTGAGGCTCTGTTTAACTTTAACCGGGGTTAAGGCTACACACATGTCGTGTCCCTCTAGAAGGGTGGAATGCTATCCCCGTCGCCAGAACTGGCGAGGGGATAGTATTCCAATTCGTATGACACCTTACTCGACATGTTTTGATAAAGCCAAACCAAAGATAGCATTTAACCGCGAGGATTATAATGCACTTAAGAGTATATGGTATGGCAATATCCCGGAACAGCTTAGGGAGTGGTTCCCGACAGCTGCAGACAGGCTCAGCTCATGCTAGAGCACCATCTCACATATTTCCAAGCACTCTGCCTCCAGGATTGATGAGGCCTTCCATAGGAGTGGCTGATAGGAACATATGTGTCCAGTTTAGGGTTAGGCACAGGCATACTGTACCTAAGTAAGAGGTGGTTACACCGACTTACCCCAGCTGAGTGTTCAGCCAGTTGTGTCAAAGATGGAGGCCAGGCCAGGGGTGGCACAATACGTGCTGCAGCCCCTGGTAGGCCTTGGATACACCTATGCCCTGGGCACCTAGGGTGCACTATTACAGGGGCTCATAAGGTGAACCAGTTCCAATTCGTAATGCACCTAGAGTGCATTGGCATCAATTTAGAGAGAGAACAGCAGGCTGTGGGTCTGATTAGCAGGCCCACAGCCACATTAAGTCAGAAACCAGTGAAGCAAAAAGCAAAAATTTGGGGTGACCATAGGATAGCAGACCCTACTCTCCTACATAACCCCCCCCCAAACGCAGGGACATTAGACTAACCTTGACCAGTTGTGTCTTCATGTTCTAAGTGGAAGTACCTGGAGAGACCATCTGCGTTGCCATGGTCAGTCCCTGGGCGGTGCTCCACTGTAAAGTCCATCCCCTGTAGGGAAATGGACCACCTGAGTAGTTTGGGGTTTTCACCCTTCATCTGATTAAGCCATAGGAGGGGCTTATGGTCGGTCTGAATCTTGAAGTGAGTGCCAAATAAGTATGGTCTCAACTTCTTCAGGGCCCACACCACAGCAAAGGCCTCCCTCTCTATAGCTGACCAACGTTTCTCTCTGGGGGTCAGCCTTCTGCTAATGAAAGCAATGGGCTGGTCCTGGCCATCTACATTAAGCTGTGAAAGCACTGCTCCCACTCCCAACTCAGAAGCATCTGTTTGGACAATGAACTCTCTTGAGTAGTCAGGACTCTTCAGGATAGGTGCAGAGCACATGGCCTTCTTCAGGTCATCAAATGCCTTTTGACAGATTTCTGTCCACTGAACCTTTTTGGGCATCTTCTTGGATGTCAGATCATTAAGAGGAGTCACAATGGACCCATAGTTCTTAACAAACTTCCTGTAGTACCCAGTCAGGCCCAAGAAAGCTCTGACCTGAGTCTGGGTAGTTGGAGGGGACCAGTCCTTGATGGTCTGGATCTTACTCTCCAGTGGTTGAACTTGGCCTCCACCTACAAGGTGGCCCAGGTATACAACCTTGCTCTGCCCTATCTGGCACTTTGTTGCCTTGATAGTGAGGCCTGCCTTCTGCAGAGCCTCAAGCACTTCCTTCAGGTGGATCAGGTGATCCTCCCAGGTGGAGCTAAAGACAGCAATATCGTCCAGATAAGCTGCACAAAAGTCATCCAACCCAGTGAGGACTTGGTTCACCAACCTTTGGAAGGTGGCAGGTGCATTTTTCAAACCAAAGGGCATCACCACAAACTGATAATGCCCACTAGGGGTAGAAAATGCTGTCTTGGCTTTAGACTCCTCAGCTAACCTGATTTGCCAGTAGCCAGCTGTCAAGTCAAATGTGCTCAAATATTTGGCAGAAGCCAACTTGTCAATGAGCTCATCTGCCCTTGGAATAGGGTGTGCATCTGTCCTGGTGACAGCATTGAGTCCTCTGTAATCCACACAGAACCTCATCTCTCTCTTGCCATCTTTGGTGTGAGGTTTGGGGACCAGAACCACTGGGCTAGCCCAGGGGCTCTCTGAAGGCTCAATGACACCTAATTCCAGCATCTTTTGCACCTCAGTCTTTATACAGTCCCTGACGTGGTCAGGTTGCCTGTAAATTTTGCTCTTTACAGGAAGACTGTCACCAGTGTCCACCACATGTGTACACCAGTTAGTCTGACTGGGTGTCAATGAGAACATATGCCTGTATGCCTGTAGAACTTGTCTGCAGTCATGTTGCTGATGTTCAGTGAGGCTGCCACCTAAGGCCACACCATCAACTGAGCCATCCTCAGGGTTCTGAGTGAGCAGGTCTGGGAGAGGGTCACTCTCTTCCTCCTGTCCCTCATCTGTAGCCATGAGCAAGCCCATGTCTGCCCTGCTGACATATGCCTTCAATCTGTTCACATGGAGCACCCTGTGGGGGCTCCTGGGAGTTCCTAGGTCCACCAAGTAGGTAACCTCTCCCTTCTTTTCCAGAATTGTATGGGGTCCAGACCATTTGTCTTGGAGTGCTGCTGGGGCCACTGGCTCCAACACCCATACCTTCTGTCCAGGCTGAAATTCAACAAGGACAGCCTTTTGGTCATGCCAAGCTTTTTGTAATTCTTGGCTAGCCTCAAGGTTTTTGGATGCCTTTTCCATGTACTCTGCCATCCTGGAGCGGAGACCAAGTACATAGTCCACTATGTCCTGTTTAGGCTTTTTGAGAGGTAACTCCCATCCTTCCTTCACAAGACACAGGGGTCCTCTTACAGGGTGCCCAAACAACAATTCAAAGGGGCTGAAGCCAACCCCCTTTTGAGGGACCTCTCTGTAAGCGAACAAAAGGCAGGGCAGAAGGATGTCCCATCTTCGCCTGAGCTTTTCAGGTAATCCTTTAATCATGCCCTTTAGGGTCTTGTTAAATCTCTCAACAAGCCCATTGCATTGTGGGTGATAAGGAGTGGTGAACTTGTAGTTTACACCACATTCCTTCCACATAGCTGTCAAATATCCAGACATGAAGTTGGTACCTCTATCTGATATTACCTCCTTAGGAAACCCCACTCTGGAGAAAACTCCAAGTAAGGCCCTGGCCACAACAGGAGCTGTTGTGGTCCTAAGGGGAATTGCCTCTGGGTACCTGGTGGCATGATCCACTACCACCAGTATGAATCTGTGCCCAGATGCTGTAGGGGGATCCATTGGACCAACAATATCAATCCCCACTCTCTCAAAGGGAACCCCCACCACAGGTAGTGGTATCAGGGGGGCCTTTGTTGTTCCACCTGCTTTACCACTGGCTTGGCAGGTTTCACAGGAGCGACAAAACTCCTTGGTGTCTTCAGACATGTGAGGCCAGTGAAAGTGAGGGACAAGCCTGTCCCAAGTCTTGTTCTGGCCTAGGTGTCCTGCTAAAGGAATATCATGGGCCAAGGTGAGTAGGAAGCCCCTAAATTGCAGAGGTATAACCAACCTCCTGGTAGCACCAGGCTTGGGGTCTCTAGCCTCTGAATAAAGGAGTCCATCGTCCCAATATACTTTATGGGCACCTTGAGCATTCCCAGCAGCCTCAGCAGCAGCCTGCTGTCTGAGGGGTTCAAGAGAAGGACAGGTTAACTGAGCCTGCCCCAAGTCTGCCCTAGAAGGTCCCCCTGTCCCCAGAAACTCAACCTGATCAGGTTCAAGTTCTTCAGGGACAGTTCCTTCAGGGGTCTCTAGATCAGTTTCCTGTGAAGCCTGATCCTCACTTGTAGGCAGTTGGGAAGGCACAGCCTTAACCCTCCTGTTCTTCTTCTTGGGAGGTACTTGGTCCATTGTTCCAGGATCCAAGACCTGAGGTTCAGAGAGGCACTTTTTGGCCTGTGACCTGGTCACAGCAAGGACATGTGATGATATCCCTAACATCTCTGCATGAGTCCTGTACTCAACTTCTGACCATAGAGAGTTCTCCAGGTCATTGCCCAACAAACATTCTACTGGGAGATCAGCACTAACCACAACTTTCTTTAGGCCAGTTACCCCTCCCCAGGAAAAGTTAACAAGTGCCACACTATGTGTAGTAGTGACATTGCTGGCATTGGTCACCAGGTAATCATCGCCTGGCATGTATTGTCCAGGGTCCACAAAGTTAGGTGTCACCATAGTGACACTGGCACATGTGTCCCTGTAAGCTTGAGCCACTTTGTTGTTAATCAAAGGTGTCTGTCTGTATTTGCCCAGGTTACTGGGACTTATGTCAGGGGTCAAATCTATGTCCCCTTCACAAACCAGAACAGCCTGTGTAAGGGTTCTGACTAGGTCAGAATCTCCTTCAGTTCCCAAAGTGATTCCCACTAAACCCTTGGCTTGAGGACCAACACTGCTAACTGTACTAGTGGGTGCAGGTGCCTTAGGGGCTGCAGTGTTGGGGGCTCCACCCTTTTTACACTCACTTGTCCAGTGAGAGGTGTTCTTACAAGTTTTACACCAGGGTTTCTTCTGACCTTCTTTCTTCTTCTTCTTGGAAGTTTGGGACCCACCCTCTGTCTCAGTTTGGGGCCCTGTTGAAGACTTCTGGTCTTTAGCTTTCTGCTCCCCACCCTTCTGGTCTGTTTTCTTCTGGTCACCACCCTGGTTCTGGTTCTGGTTCTTTTGCTTAACTCTGGTTCTTACCCATTTATCTGCCCTCTTTCCCAATTCTTGGGGAGAGGTCAAATCTGAGTCAACCAAATGTTGATGCAACTGCTGGTTCTGACAATTATTTAAAATTTGTTCTCTCATCAGCAAATTGTACAATCCTTCATAGTCTGTAACCTTGCTTCCCAGCAACCATCCCTCCAGAGCCTTAGTGGCACACTCAACAAATTCAGACCAGTCCTGAGTCTGTGTCTTCTGGGTATCTCTGAACATTAACCTGTACTGTTCAGTGGTTAAGCCTAACCCATCAATCAGAGCACTCTTCAGGACCAGGTAGTTTCTAGAATCCCCATCACTAACTGTGAGGAGTCTGTCTCGGCCTCTACCTTCAAAGGAGAGCCACAAGATTGCTGCCCACTGCTCCTGAGGGATCTGCTGTACTCTGCAGGCTCTCTCCATTGCAGTGATCCATTTATGGATGTCATCCCCAGCTTTGTAGGGGGGCACAATCTTACTCAGGTTTCTATTATCAAAAGACCTGTCTTTATCCTTGTGGATATTGCTGCCACCAGTGGGTTCTATTACCCCACTCTCTCTAGGCTGTCTTGCTCTAGCAAGTTTCTCCTTAGCCAGGGCAACCTCTAACTCTTGCCTCTGGATCCTAAGCTCAGCCTCTCTCATCTTGGCCTCATGTTCCCTTCTCTGAGGGCTAGTCATCTCCTTTCTGGAGTGACCATGAGAGCCTCTAGAGACATGGGAGGTGTTGGATTCACCTGAGTGATGCCTTCTCCTCCTATGGCCCTGGTTAAGTCCACCTGGGGGTCTGAATGGGTTGTTACCTGATTCATTCCCAAGTTGACTTAAGTTAGCCTGGTTCAGTCTACTGACCAGCACCTGACTATCTCTGTCATCATCTGACTCACTGCTTTCCACCTCCTCCTCCTCTTCTTCTTCTTCCTCTTCATCTACCTGAGGAGCTCCAGTGGTGGAGGCTTCCTCATCTACTAGGATGATAGGGGTAGGGGTGTCTACAGTGTCATCCTCTGAAGGATGGCCTCCTTCAGCATTCCCTGTGGGGTTTGCTTTAGAGGTCTTTAGAGCCTCAGACTGATCCAAGAGCTCTCTTAGGTGGTCTGTAGTAGGGGTAGGCCCTGTCTTCAGACCCCTTAAGACACAAAGCTGTCTTAATTCCTTAAAAGGAAAAATAGCAAACTGGGATGGTGCCCTTGGAGGGTCACTCTCAACAGGAGTAAGTCCACTGGACCCCTCTGTTCCAGACATTGCTCTAGTGTGGGTGGATGTGTTGCAATCTACCTACACTGGTGTTTACCTACTAAACCTATCTAGTAGTTGTAGCTAGGGTGTGCTACTCCCTTTGCTCTACAACAACTAAGTTCAGTAGAACTTAAGTATACTAGTCTTGTTTTATATGTACCTAGCAGGTACCTGTATGATCTTTCAAATGATAATCTCAAAGATTGCAATGGTAAAACAACAGCAAGCTCAGATCCCAATCCGCTGCTCACCAATGTGAGAAGTTGGCCTGGTATATAATGCTCACTAGTTCTAGTGATCACTTTGTACCATGCCAAGCAACCCTTATGATGATGGTTGTAATTCAACCTTGTAGACCAGTTATCCTAGTGGTAACGTGGACAAAGCAGTCTTAGGCTAAACTCTGAAAGGCATGTGAAGCCAGCTGTTATACCATACACAACCCCCTTGAATACCAAATGAAAGGGACACCACACAGATATATATTGAAAATATATATTGATTTATTAACTATAAAATCCCCTGGACTCTTTATGAGCACAGAAGCACAAGCGTAAAATCACAAGACAGTTTAAAATACACAAAAGTTGCACAATATGGATGAGCCCTAGGGGCCACCTAAACCATATACTAAATAAGTGGTATAAGAGATACCAGGAGGAAAGTGAAGAGGCCTAGGGCCTTGGGAATCGCTGGAGCTATTCGAGACTGGAGTTAACTAAGTCGGGAAAGGCCCACGGGACTCGGGTGCAGTGTTCAAAGTGCACGCACTTCTCAATACAAAGTCTATGGTGCGTAAAAAGCACAAAGTTAGAAAGTTAGGAACCTTCCGAGTGACCTACGGAGCTGAAACTTAAAACACAGGCCCTTGGGATGTGTACCAGTGCAGGAGCACCGGCGGAGCTGAGTTACCTCACCCACAGGAAGCGGGTGCACAGGGTCGAAGATGTGTCGGGTTTCGTCACGCTGGTCGATGGTGCTTGGAGCAGGAGATGCTGCAGGCGGCTCGATGAGAAGAGTTCCGGTGGATCCAAGGGTGGATCTGAAGATGTGAAGACCTGAAAGCAGAGGGGACAGTGTTCAAAGTCACTAGCCAGTGACTGCCGTGGAACCAGAGTGGAACCAGGTGATGTCGGGTGCAAACAGGCGTTGTCGGGTAGCTTCTTTCTGCAGCCACGTGGATACCCGGGGTCGAGGACGTCCAGGAGTCGGTCACGAGCTGTCCCACGTAGGCCTCTCGCTGTTGGCGGTGTCGGCGACCTGATCGGAGCAAACAGGCCTTGGCAAATGCAAGCCACGCAGGAGTTGAAAGATGCTGTTCACTCGGACCAGCAAGGTCAGAGCGGGTGCTCCTTTTCACAGGAGCTTGGGTAGGTCTGGAGCAACCAGACCTGCTGTTTAAATCTTCGGGTTCGTCGCCAAGATGGCCGCTGGCCGCGTGGCTAGTGGCCGGGATGGCGCGTCGAGTGGCACAGTGCAAAAGGGCCCCACGCAGATCGTGGAGATGCTGGGGGGCTGATCTTCGGTGCAAGGGCTGCTCGGTGGTGGGGGTTCTCAATCCCCAAAGCACAACGTCGAGGATGCCTCAGAAGCTGCGCAGTCAGCTTTTCGGGTGTCTTTCAAGAGGTCCGGTCCCACGTCACTCGGTGCCTCCACGGGTCCCTTCTTTGCAGGGACTGTGGATCGGGCTCTGAGAGGTCTGGGAATCTGGTTCTTGTCGGGCTCTGGGCTCGGGCTCCGGCGGGAGGCGGCGGCAAAGCAGACGTCGAGTTGCTGGTTGGTACCTGTGTTCACAGGGTGGTCACTCCTTGGCCACAAGGGAGATTCTTCTTCAGTCTTCTGTGCAGCAGAATGTCGAAGTCCAGTCTTCTTCTTAGTTTAAGTTGATTTCGGGATGATCTGCTGTGCAATGGCACTGCTCCCCCTCTTATTCCAATCTAGGGGGTGGATCACCTACTAGGTCCCTCCTCTGGGAGGAACCAGGAAGGGGGGCGGTTACACCCCCTTTCCTTTGTCCAGCTCCGCGCCAGGACTGGGGCTGGAAGGCCCCAGAACCGGTTTGGGCTGGCCTATGCACGGGGACACCTTGTGTGCCCCGGGCATGTCTGATTCTTTTCAGCCCTGTCCTACCTAATACACAAAATCCTGTCTGGGGTGGTGCTCGCACCTCCCAAGGCAGGAAACCCTTTGTCCAGGCCACCATCTGCCGAGTTTCGGTCAGCAGCAGGAGGCCAGACTTGTGTCTGTGGTGGCAGCGTCCATTTTGTGGAGCTGAGGCTCTGTTTAACTTTAACCGGGGTTAAGGCTACACACATGTCGTGTCCCTCTAGAAGGGTGGAATGCTATCCCCGTCGCCAGAACTGGCGAGGGGATAGTATTCCAATTCGTATGACACCTTACTCGACATGTTTTGATAAAGCCAAACCAAAGATAGCATTTAACCGCGAGGATTATAATGCACTTAAGAGTATATGGTATGGCAATATCCCGGAACAGCTTAGGGAGTGGTTCCCGACAGCTGCAGACAGGCTCAGCTCATGCTAGAGCACCATCTCACATATTTCCAAGCACTCTGCCTCCAGGATTGATGAGGCCTTCCATAGGAGTGGCTGATAGGAACATATGTGTCCAGTTTAGGGTTAGGCACAGGCATACTGTACCTAAGTAAGAGGTGGTTACACCGACTTACCCCAGCTGAGTGTTCAGCCAGTTGTGTCAAAGATGGAGGCCAGGCCAGGGGTGGCACAATACGTGCTGCAGCCCCTGGTAGGCCTTGGATACACCTATGCCCTGGGCACCTAGGGTGCACTATTACAGGGGCTCATAAGGTGAACCAGTTCCAATTCGTAATGCACCTAGAGTGCATTGGCATCAATTTAGAGAGAGAACAGCAGGCTGTGGGTCTGATTAGCAGGCCCACAGCCACATTAAGTCAGAAACCAGTGAAGCAAAAAGCAAAAATTTGGGGTGACCATAGGATAGCAGACCCTACTCTCCTACAGTCACTACTAACCAAAAGCAGTCATTCTACTTGTAAATCGTGCCAATCGAGTGGAACAGCGGCCTAGGATTCACCACTGCTTCATCTCATTTTCTAACAGATTGTAGACGTAAATTGGTTTTGATGGTACGCCTGTCCATGCTGAAATATTCAGAGCATATTCTGAATTTCAGTTAACACATCAGTAAGCATTTTGGCCATCAGTGAATTCAACCTTTTTTCTCAATCGGAATAGGCAAGGATAATGACAGATATATTTTACAATGTTAGAAAGGACATCATTTTATTTAATTGTGTGAATAAAAGGAATCTCCTCCCCGTCGGGGAATTGAACCCCGGTCTCCCGCGTGACAGGCGGGGATACTGACCACTATACTAACGAGGACTTATTGGCTTCAGTTAAACAGTGCTCACCTCCCTGGGGTTAAGGCATGCCCTCGATCAATTCTCAGTATTGTAATAGGCAGAATTGCTGCTTTTGGTTAGGACAAGTAATCTTTTTTCCTAAATTATTACAATACAGAAATTCCTAGCCAAAAACAATTAGTTTTATGAAGAAATTATTTCATTGAAATAAATATCTATCGATCTGTCTATCTAGCTATCTTTCTATTCATCAATATATATATTTATATATATATATATATATATATATAATGAGCTCACTTTACCATTTGCAGCTTATAACTATTAGCCACCAGGGGTCACTACTAACCAAAAGCAGTCATTCTACTTGTAAATCGTGCCAATCGAGTGGAACAGCGGCCTAGGATTCACCACTGCTTCATCTCATTTTCTAACAGATTGTAGACGTAAATTGGTTTTGATGGTACGCCTGTGCATGCTGAAATATTCAGAGCATATTCTGAATTTCAGTTAACACATCAGTAAGCATTTTGGCCATCAGTGAATTCAACCTTTTTTCTCAATCGGAATAGGCAAGGATAATGACAGATATATTTTACAATGTTAGAAAGTACATCATTTTATTTAATTGTGTGAATAAAAGGAATCGCCTCCCCGTCGGGGAATTGAACCCTGGTCTCCCGCGTGACAGGCGGGGATACTGACCACTATACTAACGAGGACTTATTGGCTTCAGTTAAACAGTGCTCACCTCCCTGGGGTTAAGGCATGCCCTCGATCAATTCTCAGTATTGTAATAGGCAGAATTGCTGCTTTTGGTTAGGACAAGTAATCTTTTTTCCTAAATTATTACAATACAGAAATTCCTAGCCAAAAACAATTAGTTTTATGAAGAAATTATTTCATTGAAATAAATATCTATCGATCTGTCTATCTAGCTATCTTTCTATTCATCAATATATATATTTATATATATATATATATATATATATAATGAGCTCACTTTACCATTTGCAGCTTATAACTATTAGCCACCAGGGGTCACTACTAACCAAAAGCAGTCATTCTACTTGTAAATCGTGCCAATCGAGTGGAACAGCGGCCTAGGATTCACCACTGCTTCATCTCATTTTCTAACAGATTGTAGACGTAAATTGGTTTTGATGGTACGCCTGTGCATGCTGAAATATTCAGAGCATATTCTGAATTTCAGTTAACACATCAGTAAGCATTTTGGCCATCAGTGAATTCAACCTTTTTTCTCAATCGGAATAGGCAAGGATAATGACAGATATATTTTACAATGTTAGAAAGTACATCATTTTATTTAATTGTGTGAATAAAAGGAATCGCCTCCCCGTCGGGGAATTGAACCCTGGTCTCCCGCGTGACAGGCGGGGATACTGACCACTATACTAACGAGGACTTATTGGCTTCAGTTAAACAGTGCTCACCTCCCTGGGGTTAAGGCATGCCCTCGATCAATTCTCAGTATTGTAATAGGCAGAATTGCTGCTTTTGGTTAGGACAAGTAATCTTTTTTCCTAAATTATTACAATACAGAAATTCCTAGCCAAAAACAATTAGTTTTATGAAGAAATTATTTCATTGAAATAAATATCTATCGATCTGTCTATCTAGCTATCTTTCTATTCATCAATATATATATTTATATATATATATATATATATATATAATGAGCTCACTTTACCATTTGCAGCTTATAACTATTAGCCACCAGGGGTCACTACTAACCAAAAGCAGTCATTCTACTTGTAAATCGTGCCAATCGAGTGGAACAGCGGCCTAGGATTCACCACTGCTTCATCTCATTTTCTAACAGATTGTAGACGTAAATTGGTTTTGATGGTACGCCTGTGCATGCTGAAATATTCAGAGCATATTCTGAATTTCAGTTAACACATCAGTAAGCATTTTGGCCATCAGTGAATTCAACCTTTTTTCTCAATCGGAATAGGCAAGGATAATGACAGATATATTTTACAATGTTAGAAAGTACATCATTTTATTTAATTGTGTGAATAAAAGGAATCGCCTCCCCGTCGGGGAATTGAACCCTGGTCTCCCGCGTGACAGGCGGGGATACTGACCACTATACTAACGAGGACTTATTGGCTTCAGTTAAACAGTGCTCATCTCCCTGGGGTTAAGGCATGCCCTCGATCAATTCTCAGTATTGTAATAGGCAGAATTGCTGCTTTTGGTTAGGACAAGTAATCTTTTTTCCTAAATTATTACAATACAGAAATTCCTAGCCAAAAACAATTAGTTTTATGAAGAAATTATTTCATTGAAATAAATATCTATCGATCTGTCTATCTAGCTATCTTTCTATTCATCAATCTATATATTTATATAAATATATATATATATAATCAGCTCACTTTACCATTTGCAGCTTATAACTATTAGCCACCAGGGGTCACTACTAACCAAAAGCAGTCATTCTACTTGTAAATCGTGCCAATCGAGTGGAACAGCGGCCTAGGATTCACCACTGCTTCATCTCATTTTCCAACAGATTGTAGACGTAAATTGGTTTTGATGGTACGCCTGTGCATGCTGAAATATTCAGAGCATATTCTGAATTTCAGTTAACACATCAGTAAGCATTTTGGCCATCAGTGAATTCAACCTTTTTTCTCAATCGGAATAGGCAAGGATAATGACAGATATATTTTACAATGTTAGAACGTACATCATTTTATTTAATTGTGTGAATAAAAGGAATCTCCTCCCCGTCGGGGAATTGAACCCCGGTCTCCCGCGTGACAGGCGGGGATACTGACCACTATACTAACGAGGACTTATTGGCTTCAGTTAAACAGTGCTCATCTCCCTGGGGTTAAGGCATGCCCTCGATCAATTCTCAGTATTGTAATAGGCAGAATTGCTGCTTTTGGTTAGGACAAGTAATCTTTTTTCCTAAATTATTACAATACAGAAATTCCTAGCCAAAAACAATTAGTTTTATGAAGAAATTATTTCATTGAAATAAATATCTATCGATCTGTCTATCTAGCTATCTTTCTATTCATCAATATATATATTTATATATATATATATATATATAATCAGCTCACTTTACCATTTGCAGCTTATAACTATTAGCCACCAGGGGTCACTACTAATCAAAAGCAGTCATTCTACTTGTAAATCGTGCCAATCGAGTGGAACAGCGGCCTAGGATTCACCACTGCTTCATCTCATTTTCCAACAGATTGTAGACGTAAATTGGTTTTGATGGTACGCCTGTGCATGCTGAAATATTCAGAGCATATTCTGAATTTCAGTTAACACATCAGTAAGCATTTTGGCCATCAGTGACATCAACCTTTTTTCTCAATCGGAATAGGCAAGGATAATGACAGATATATTTTACAATGTTAGAAAGTACATCATTTTATTTAATTGTGTGAATAAAAGGAATCTCCTCCCCGTCGGGGAATTGAACCCCGGTCTCCCGCGTGACAGGCGGGGATACTGACCACTATACTAACGAGGACTTATTGGCTTCAGTTAAACAGTGCTCATCTCCCTGGGGTTAAGGCATGCCCTCGATCAATTCTCAGTATTGTAATAGGCAGAATTGCTGCTTTTGGTTAGGACAAGTAATCTTTTTTCCTAAATTATTACAATACAGAAATTCCTAGCCAAAAACAATTAGTTTTATGAAGAAATTATTTCATTGAAATAAATATCTATCGATCTGTCTATCTAGCTATCTTTCTATTCATCAATATATATATATTTATATATATATATATATATATATAATCAGCTCACTTTACCATTTGCAGCTTATAACTATTAGCCACCAGGGGTCACTACTAACCAAAAGCAGTCATTCTACTTGTAAATCGTGCCAATCGAGTGGAACAGCGGCCTAGGATTCACCACTGCTTCATCTCATTTTCCAACAGATTGTAGACGTAAATTGGTTTTGATGGTACGCCTGTGCATGCTGAAATATTCAGAGCATATTCTGAATTTCAGTTAACACATCAGTAAGCATTTTGGCCATCAGTGAATTCAACCTTTTTTCTCAATCGGAATAGGCAAGGATAATGACAGATATATTTTACAATGTTAGAACGTACATCATTTTATTTAATTGTGTGAATAAAAGGAATCTCCTCCCCGTCGGGGAATTGAACCCCGGTCTCCCGCGTGACAGGCGGGGATACTGACCACTATACTAACGAGGACTTATTGGCTTCAGTTAAACAGTGCTCACCTCCCTGGGGTTAAGGCATGCCCTCGATCAATTCTCAGTATTGTAATAGGCAGAATTGCTGCTTTTGGTTAGGACAAGTAATCTTTTTTCCTAAATTATTACAATACAGAAATTCCTAGCCAAAAACAATTAGTTTTATGAAGAAATTATTTCATTGAAATAAATATCTATCGATCTGTCTATCTAGCTATCTTTCTATTCATCAATATATATATTTATATATATATATATATATATATATAATCAGCTCACTTTACCATTTGCAGCTTATAACTATTAGCCACCAGGGGTCACTACTAACCAAAAGCAGTCATTCTACTTGTAAATCGTGCCAATCGAGTGGAACAGCGGCCTAGGATTCACCACTGCTTCATCTCATTTTCCAACAGATTGTAGACGTAAATTGGTTTTGATGGTACGCCTGTGCATGCTGAAATATTCAGAGCATATTCTGAATTTCAGTTAACACATCAGTAAGCATTTTGGCCATCAGTGACATCAACCTTTTTTCTCAATCGGAATAGGCAAGGATAATGACAGATATATTTTACAATGTTAGAAAGTACATCATTTTATTTAATTGTGTGAATAAAAGGAATCTCCTCCCCGTCGGGGAATTGAACCCCGGTCTCCCGCGTGACAGGCGGGGATACTGACCACTATACTAACGAGGACTTATTGGCTTCAGTTAAACAGTGCTCATCTCCCTGGGGTTAAGGCATGCCCTCGATCAATTCTCAGTATTGTAATAGGCAGAATTGCTGCTTTTGGTTAGGACAAGTAATCTTTTTTCCTAAATTATTACAATACAGAAATTCCTAGCCAAAAACAATTAGTTTTATGAAGAAATTATTTCATTGAAATAAATATCTATCGATCTGTCTATCTAGCTATCTTTCTATTCATCAATATATATATTTATATATATATATATATATATATATATATAATGAGCTCACTTTACCATTTGCAGCTTATAACTATTAGCCACCAGGGGTCACTACTAACCAAAAGCAGTCATTCTACTTGTAAATCGTGCCAATCGAGTGGAACAGCGGCCTAGGATTCACCACTGCTTCATCTCATTTTCTAACAGATTGTAGACGTAAATTGGTTTTGATGGTACGCCTGTGCATGCTGAAATATTCAGAGCATATTCTGAATTTCAGTTAACACATCAGTAAGCATTTTGGCCATCAGTGAATTCAACCTTTTTTCTCAATCGGAATAGGCAAGGATAATTACAGATATATTTTACAATGTTAGAAAGGACATCATTTTATTTAATTGTGTGAATAAAAGGAATCGCCTCCCCGTCGGGGAATTGAACCCTGGTCTCCCGCGTGACAGGCGGGGATACTGACCACTATACTAACGAGGACTTATTGGCTTCAGTTAAACAGTGCTCATCTCCCTGGGGTTAAGGCATGCCCTCGATCAATTCTCAGTATTGTAATAGGCAGAATTGCTGCTTTTGGTTAGGACAAGTAATATTTTTTCCTAAATTATTACAATACAGAAATTCCTAGCCAAAAACAATTAGTTTTATGAAGAAATTATTTCATTGAAATAAATATCTATCGATCTGTCTATCTAGCTATCTTTCTATTCATCAATATATATATTTATATATATATTTGCAGCTTATAACTATTAGCCACCAGGGGTCACTACTAACCAAAAGCAGTCATTCTACTTGTAAATCGTGCCAATCGAGTGGAACAGCGGCCTAGGATTCACCACTGCTTCATCTCATTTTCCAACAGATTGTAGACGTAAATTGGTTTTGATGGTACGCCTGTGCATGCTGAAATATTCAGAGCATATTCTGAATTTCAGTTAACACATCAGTAAGCATTTTGGCCATCAGTGAATTCAACCTTTTTTCTCAATCGGAATAGGCAAGGATAATGACAGATATATTTTACAATGTTAGAAAGTACATCATTTTATTTAATTGTGTGAATAAAAGGAATCTCCTCCCCGTCGGGGAATTGAACCCCGGTCTCCTGCGTGACAGGCGGGGATACTGACCACTATACTAACGAGGACTTATTGGCTTCAGTTAAACAGTGCTCATCTCCCTGGGGTTAAGGCATGCCCTCGATCAATTCTCAGTATTGTAATAGGCAGAATTGCTGCTTTTGGTTAGGACAAGTAATCTTTTTTCCTAAATTATTACAATACAGAAATTCCTAGCCAAAAACAATTAGTTTTATGAAGACATTATTTCATTGAAATAAATATCTATCGATCTGTCTATCTAGCTATCTTTCTATTCATCAATATATATATTTATATATATATTTGCAGCTTATAACTATTAGCCACCAGGGGTCACTACTAACCAAAAGCAGTCATTCTACTTGTAAATCGTGCCAATCGAGTGGAACAGCGGCCTAGGATTCACCACTGCTTCATCTCATTTTCCAACAGATTGTAGACGTAAATTGGTTTTGATGGTACGCCTGTGCATGCTGAAATATTCAGAGCATATTCTGAATTTCAGTTAACACATCAGTAAGCATTTTGGCCATCAGTGAATTCAACCTTTTTTCTCAATCGGAATAGGCAAGGATAATGACAGATATATTTTACAATGTTAGAAAGTACATCATTTTATTTAATTGTGTGAATAAAAGGAATCCCCTCCCCGTCGGGGAATTGAACCCCGGTCTCCTGCGTGACAGGCGGGGATACTGACCACTATACTAACGAGGACTTATTGGCTTCAGTTAAACAGTGCTCATCTCCCTGGGGTTAAGGCATGCCCTCGATCAATTCTCAGTATTGTAATAGGCAGAATTGCTGCTTTTGGTTAGGACAAGTAATCTTTTTTCCTAAATTATTACAATACAGAAATTCCTAGCCAAAAACAATTAGTTTTATGAAGACATTATTTCATTGAAATAAATATCTATCGATCTGTCTATCTAGCTATCTTTCTATTCATCAATATATATATTTATATATATATATATATATATATAATCAGCTCACTTTACCATTTGCAGCTTATAACTATTAGCCACCAGGGGTCACTACTAACCAAAAGCAGTCATTCTACTTGTAAATCGTGCCAATCGAGTGGAACAGCGGCCTAGGATTCACCACTGCTTCATCTCATTTTCCAACAGATTGTAGACGTAAATTGGTTTTGATGGTACGCCTGTGCATGCTGAAATATTCAGAGCATATTCTGAATTTCAGTTAACACATCAGTAAGCATTTTGGCCATCAGTGAATTCAACCTTTTTTCTCAATCGGAATAGGCAAGGATAATGACAGATATATTTTACAATGTTAGAAAGTACATCATTTTATTTAATTGTGTGAATAAAAGGAATCGCCTCCCCGTCGGGGAATTGAACCCCGGTCTCCCGCGTGACAGGCGGGGATACTGACCACTATACTAACGAGGACTTATTGGCTTCAGTTAAACAGTGCTCACCTCCCTGGGGTTAAGGCATGCCCTCGATCAATTCTCAGTATTGTAATAGGCAGAATTGCTGCTTTTGGTTAGGACAAGTAATCTTTTTTCCTAAATTATTACAATACAGAAATTCCTAGCCAAAAACAATTAGTTTTATGAAGAAATTATTTCATTGAAATAAATATCTATCGATCTGTCTATCTAGCTATCTTTCTATTCATCAATATATATATTTATATATATATATATATATATAATCAGCTCACTTTACCATTTGCAGCTTATAACTATTAGCCACCAGGGGTCACTACTAACCAAAAGCAGTCATTCTACTTGTAAATCGTGCCAATCGAGTGGAACAGCGGCCTAGGATTCACCACTGCTTCATCTCATTTTCCAACAGATTGTAGACGTAAATTGGTTTTGATGGTACGCCTGTGCATGCTGAAATATTCAGAGCATATTCTGAATTTCAGTTAACACATCAGTAAGCATTTTGGCCATCAGTGAATTCAACCTTTTTTCTCAATCGGAATAGGCAAGGATAATGACAGATATATTTTACAATGTTAGAAAGTACATCATTTTATTTAATTGTGTGAATAAAAGGAATCGCCTCCCCGTCGGGGAATTGAACCCCGGTCTCCCGCGTGACAGGCGGGGATACTGACCACTATACTAACGAGGACTTATTGGCTTCAGTTAAACAGTGCTCACCTCCCTGGGGTTAAGGCATGCCCTCGATCAATTCTCAGTATTGTAATAGGCAGAATTGCTGCTTTTGGTTAGGACAAGTAATCTTTTTTCCTAAATTATTACAATACAGAAATTCCTAGCCAAAAACAATTAGTTTTATGAAGAAATTATTTCATTGAAATAAATATCTATCGATCTGTCTATCTAGCTATCTTTCTATTCATCAATATATATATTTATATATATATATATATATATATATATATATATAATGAGCTCACTTTACCATTTGCAGCTTATAACTATTAGCCACCTGGGGTCACTACTAACCAAAAGCAGTCATTCTACTTGTAAATCGTGCCAATCGAGTGGAACAGCGGCCTAGGATTCACCACTGCTTCATCTCATTTTCTAACAGATTGTAGACGTAAATTGGTTTTGATGGTACGCCTGTCCATGCTGAAATATTCAGAGCATATTCTGAATTTCAGTTAACACATCAGTAAGCATTTTGGCCATCAGTGAATTCAACCTTTTTTCTCAATCGGAATAGGCAAGGATAATGACAGATATATTTTACAATGTTAGAAAGGACATCATTTTATTTAATTGTGTGAATAAAAGGAATCTCCTCCCCGTCGGGGAATTGAACCCCGGTCTCCCGCGTGACAGGCGGGGATACTGACCACTATACTAACGAGGACTTATTGGCTTCAGTTAAACAGTGCTCACCTCCCTGGGGTTAAGGCATGCCCTCGATCAATTCTCAGTATTGTAATAGGCAGAATTGCTGCTTTTGGTTAGGACAAGTAATCTTTTTTCCTAAATTATTACAATACAGAAATTCCTAGCCAAAAACAATTAGTTTTATGAAGAAATTATTTCATTGAAATAAATATCTATCGATCTGTCTATCTAGCTATCTTTCTATTCATCAATATATATATTTATATATATATATATATATATATATAATGAGCTCACTTTACCATTTGCAGCTTATAACTATTAGCCACCAGGGGTCACTACTAACCAAAAGCAGTCATTCTACTTGTAAATCGTGCCAATCGAGTGGAACAGCGGCCTAGGATTCACCACTGCTTCATCTCATTTTCTAACAGATTGTAGACGTAAATTGGTTTTGATGGTACGCCTGTGCATGCTGAAATATTCAGAGCATATTCTGAATTTCAGTTAACACATCAGTAAGCATTTTGGCCATCAGTGAATTCAACCTTTTTTTCTCAATCGGAATAGGCAAGGATAATGACAGATATATTTTACAATGTTAGAAAGTACATCATTTTATTTAATTGTGTGAATAAAAGGAATCGCCTCCCCGTCGGGGAATTGAACCCTGGTCTCCCGCGTGACAGGCGGGGATACTGACCACTATACTAACGAGGACTTATTGGCTTCAGTTAAACAGTGCTCACCTCCCTGGGGTTAAGGCATGCCCTCGATCAATTCTCAGTATTGTAATAGGCAGAATTGCTGCTTTTGGTTAGGACAAGTAATCTTTTTTCCTAAATTATTACAATACAGAAATTCCTAGCCAAAAACAATTAGTTTTATGAAGAAATTATTTCATTGAAATAAATATCTATCGATCTGTCTATCTAGCTATCTTTCTATTCATCAATATATATATATATATATATATATATATATATAATGAGCTCACTTTACCATTTGCAGCTTATAACTATTAGCCACCAGGGGTCACTACTAACCAAAAGCAGTCATTCTACTTGTAAATCGTGCCAATCGAGTGGAACAGCGGCCTAGGATTCACCACTGCTTCATCTCATTTTCTAACAGATTGTAGACGTAAATTGGTTTTGATGGTACGCCTGTGCATGCTGAAATATTCAGAGCATATTCTGAATTTCAGTTAACACATCAGTAAGCATTTTGGCCATCAGTGAATTCAACCTTTTTTCTCAATCGGAATAGGCAAGGATAATGACAGATATATTTTACAATGTTAGAAAGTACATCATTTTATTTAATTGTGTGAATAAAAGGAATCGCCTCCCCGTCGGGGAATTGAACCCTGGTCTCCCGCGTGACAGGCGGGGATACTGACCACTATACTAACGAGGACTTATTGGCTTCAGTTAAACAGTGCTCACCTCCCTGGGGTTAAGGCATGCCCTCGATCAATTCTCAGTATTGTAATAGGCAGAATTGCTGCTTTTGGTTAGGACAAGTAATCTTTTTTCCTAAATTATTACAATACAGAAATTCCTAGCCAAAAACAATTAGTTTTATGAAGAAATTATTTCATTGAAATAAATATCTATCGATCTGTCTATCTAGCTATCTTTCTATTCATCAATATATATATTTATATATATATATATATATATATATATAATGAGCTCACTTTACCATTTGCAGCTTATAACTATTAGCCACCAGGGGTCACTACTAACCAAAAGCAGTCATTCTACTTGTAAATCGTGCCAATCGAGTGGAACAGCGGCCTAGGATTCACCACTGCTTCATCTCATTTTCTAACAGATTGTAGACGTAAATTGGTTTTGATGGTACGCCTGTGCATGCTGAAATATTCAGAGCATATTCTGAATTTCAGTTAACACATCAGTAAGCATTTTGGCCATCAGTGAATTCAACCTTTTTTCTCAATCGGAATAGGCAAGGATAATGACAGATATATTTTACAATGTTAGAAAGTACATCATTTTATTTAATTGTGTGAATAAAAGGAATCGCCTCCCCGTCGGGGAATTGAACCCTGGTCTCCCGCGTGACAGGCGGGGATACTGACCACTATACTAACGAGGACTTATTGGCTTCAGTTAAACAGTGCTCACCTCCCTGGGGTTAAGGCATGCCCTCGATCAATTCTCAGTATTGTAATAGGCAGAATTGCTGCTTTTGGTTAGGACAAGTAATCTTTTTTCCTAAATTATTACAATACAGAAATTCCTAGCCAAAAACAATTAGTTTTATGAAGAAATTATTTCATTGAAATAAATATCTATCGATCTGTCTATCTAGCTATCTTTCTATTCATCAATATATATATTTATATATATATATATATATATAATCAGCTCACTTTACCATTTGCAGCTTATAACTATTAGCCACCAGGGGTCACTACTAACCAAAAGCAGTCATTCTACTTGTAAATCGTGCCAATCGAGTGGAACAGCGGCCTAGGATTCACCACTGCTTCATCTCATTTTCCAACAGATTGTAGACGTAAATTGGTTTTGATGGTACGCCTGTGCATGCTGAAATATTCAGAGCATATTCTGAATTTCAGTTAACACATCAGTAAGCATTTTGGCCATCAGTGACATCAACCTTTTTTCTCAATCGGAATAGGCAAGGATAATGACAGATATATTTTACAATGTTAGAAAGTACATCATTTTATTTAATTGTGTGAATAAAAGGAATCTCCTCCCCGTCGGGGAATTGAACCCCGGTCTCCCGCGTGACAGGCGGGGATACTGACCACTATACTAACGAGGACTTATTGGCTTCAGTTAAACAGTGCTCATCTCCCTGGGGTTAAGGCATGCCCTCGATCAATTCTCAGTATTGTAATAGGCAGAATTGCTGCTTTTGGTTAGGACAAGTAATCTTTTTTCCTAAATTATTACAATACAGAAATTCCTAGCCAAAAACAATTAGTTTTATGAAGAAATTATTTCATTGAAATAAATATCTATCGATCTGTCTATCTAGCTATCTTTCTATTCATCAATATATATATTTATATATATATATATATATATAATCAGCTCACTTTACCATTTGCAGCTTATAACTATTAGCCACCAGGGGTCACTACTAACCAAAAGCAGTCATTCTACTTGTAAATCGTGCCAATCGAGTGGAACAGCGGCCTAGGATTCACCACTGCTTCATCTCATTTTCCAACAGATTGTAGACGTAAATTGGTTTTGATGGTACGCCTGTGCATGCTGAAATATTCAGAGCATATTCTGAATTTCAGTTAACACATCAGTAAGCATTTTGGCCATCAGTGAATTCAACCTTTTTTCTCAATCGGAATAGGCAAGGATAATGACAGATATATTTTACATTGTTAGAACGTACATCATTTTATTTAATTGTGTGAATAAAAGGAATCTCCTCCCCGTCGGGGAATTGAACCCCGGTCTCCCGCGTGACAGGCGGGGATACTGACCACTATACTAACGAGGACTTATTGGCTTCAGTTAAACAGTGCTCACCTCCCTGGGGTTAAGGCATGCCCTCGATCAATTCTCAGTATTGTAATAGGCAGAATTGCTGCTTTTGGTTAGGACAAGTAATCTTTTTTCCTAAATTATTACAATACGGAAATTCCTAGCCAAAAACAATTAGTTTTATGAAGAAATTATTTCATTGAAATAAATATCTATCGATCTGTCTATCTAGCTATCTTTCTATTCATCAATATATATATTTATATATATATATATATATATAATCAGCTCACTTTACCATTTGCAGCTTATAACTATTAGCCACCAGGGGTCACTACTAACCAAAAGCAGTCATTCTACTTGTAAATCGTGCCAATCGAGTGGAACAGCGGCCTAGGATTCACCACTGCTTCATCTCATTTTCCAACAGATTGTAGACGTAAATTGGTTTTGATGGTACGCCTGTGCATGCTGAAATATTCAGAGCATATTCTGAATTTCAGTTAACACATCAGTAAGCATTTTGGCCATCAGTGACATCAACCTTTTTTCTCAATCGGAATAGGCAAGGATAATGACAGATATATTTTACAATGTTAGAAAGTACATCATTTTATTTAATTGTGTGAATAAAAGGAATCTCCTCCCCGTCGGGGAATTGAACCCCGGTCTCCCGCGTGACAGGCGGGGATACTGACCACTATACTAACGAGGACTTATTGGCTTCAGTTAAACAGTGCTCATCTCCCTGGGGTTAAGGCATGCCCTCGATCAATTCTCAGTATTGTAATAGGCAGAATTGCTGCTTTTGGTTAGGACAAGTAATCTTTTTTCCTAAATTATTACAATACAGAAATTCCTAGCCAAAAACAATTAGTTTTATGAAGAAATTATTTCATTGAAATAAATATCTATCGATCTGTCTATCTAGCTATCTTTCTATTCATCAATATATATATTTATATATATATATATATATATATATATATAATGAGCTCACTTTACCATTTGCAGCTTATAACTATTAGCCACCAGGGGTCACTACTAACCAAAAGCAGTCATTCTACTTGTAAATCGTGCCAATCGAGTGGAACAGCGGCCTAGGATTCACCACTGCTTCATCTCATTTTCTAACAGATTGTAGACGTAAATTGGTTTTGATGGTACGCCTGTGCATGCTGAAATATTCAGAGCATATTCTGAATTTCAGTTAACACATCAGTAAGCATTTTGGCCATCAGTGAATTCAACCTTTTTTCTCAATCGGAATAGGCAAGGATAATGACAGATATATTTTACAATGTTAGAAAGGACATCATTTTATTTAATTGTGTGAATAAAAGGAATCGCCTCCCCGTCGGGGAATTGAACCCTGGTCTCCCGCGTGACAGGCGGGGATACTGACCACTATACTAACGAGGACTTATTGGCTTCAGTTAAACAGTGCTCATCTCCCTGGGGTTAAGGCATGCCCTCGATCAATTCTCAGTATTGTAATAGGCAGAATTGCTGCTTTTGGTTAGGACAAGTAATATTTTTTCCTAAATTATTACAATACAGAAATTCCTAGCCAAAAACAATTAGTTTTATGAAGAAATTATTTCATTGAAATAAATATCTATCGATCTGTCTATCTAGCTATCTTTCTATTCATCAATATATATATTTATATATATATTTGCAGCTTATAACTATTAGCCACCAGGGGTCACTACTAACCAAAAGCAGTCATTCTACTTGTAAATCGTGCCAATCGAGTGGAACAGCGGCCTAGGATTCACCACTGCTTCATCTCATTTTCCAACAGATTGTAGACGTAAATTGGTTTTGATGGTACGCCTGTGCATGCTGAAATATTCAGAGCATATTCTGAATTTCAGTTAACACATCAGTAAGCATTTTGGCCATCAGTGAATTCAACCTTTTTTCTCAATCGGAATAGGCAAGGATAATGACAGATATATTTTACAATGTTAGAAAGTACATCATTTTATTTAATTGTGTGAATAAAAGGAATCTCCTCCCCGTCGGGGAATTGAACCCCGGTCTCCTGCGTGACAGGCGGGGATACTGACCACTATACTAACGAGGACTTATTGGCTTCAGTTAAACAGTGCTCATCTCCCTGGGGTTAAGGCATGCCCTCGATCAATTCTCAGTATTGTAATAGGCAGAATTGCTGCTTTTGGTTAGGACAAGTAATCTTTTTTCCTAAATTATTACAATACAGAAATTCCTAGCCAAAAACAATTAGTTTTATGAAGACATTATTTCATTGAAATAAATATCTATCGATCTGTCTATCTAGCTATCTTTCTATTCATCAATATATATATTTATATATATATATATATATATATATAATCAGCTCACTTTACCATTTGCAGCTTATAACTATTAGCCACCAGGGGTCACTACTAACCAAAAGCAGTCATTCTACTTGTAAATCGTGCCAATCGAGTGGAACAGCGGCCTAGGATTCACCACTGCTTCATCTCATTTTCCAACAGATTGTAGACGTAAATTGGTTTTGATGGTACGCCTGTGCATGCTGAAATATTCAGAGCATATTCTGAATTTCAGTTAACACATCAGTAAGCATTTTGGCCATCAGTGAATTCAACCTTTTTTCTCAATCGGAATAGGCAAGGATAATGACAGATATATTTTACAATGTTAGAAAGTACATCATTTTATTTAATTGTGTGAATAAAAGGAATCGCCTCCCCGTCGGGGAATTGAACCCCGGTCTCCCGCGTGACAGGCGGGGATACTGACCACTATACTAACGAGGACTTATTGGCTTCAGTTAAACAGTGCTCACCTCCCTGGGGTTAAGGCATGCCCTCGATCAATTCTCAGTATTGTAATAGGCAGAATTGCTGCTTTTGGTTAGGACAAGTAATCTTTTTTCCTAAATTATTACAATACAGAAATTCCTAGCCAAAAACAATTAGTTTTATGAAGAAATTATTTCATTGAAATAAATATCTATCGATCTGTCTATCTAGCTATCTTTCTATTCATCAATATATATATTTATATATATATATATATATATATATATATATAATGAGCTCACTTTACCATTTGCAGCTTATAACTATTAGCCACCAGGGGTCACTACTAACCAAAAGCAGTCATTCTACTTGTAAATCGTGCCAATCGAGTGGAACAGCGGCCTAGGATTCACCACTGCTTCATCTCATTTTCTAACAGATTGTAGACGTAAATTGGTTTTGATGGTACGCCTGTGCATGCTGAAATATTCAGAGCATATTCTGAATTTCAGTTAACACATCAGTAAGCATTTTGGCCATCAGTGAATTCAACCTTTTTTCTCAATCGGAATAGGCAAGGATAATGACAGATATATTTTACAATGTTAGAAAGTACATCATTTTATTTAATTGTGTGAATAAAAGGAATCTCCTCCCCGTCGGGGAATTGAACCCCGGTCTCCCGCGTGACAGGCGGGGATACTGACCACTATACTAACGAGGACTTATTGGCTTCAGTTAAACAGTGCTCACCTCCCTGGGGTTAAGGCATGCCCTCGATCAATTCTCAGTATTGTAATAGGCAGAATTGCTGCTTTTGGTTAGGACAAGTAATCTTTTTTCCTAAATTATTACAATACAGAAATTCCTAGCCAAAAACAATTAGTTTTATGAAGAAATTATTTCATTGAAATAAATATCTATCGATCTGTCTATCTAGCTATCTTTCTATTCATCAATATATATATTTATATATATATATATATATATATATATATAATCAGCTCACTTTACCATTTGCAGCTTATAACTATTAGCCACCAGGGGTCACTACTAACCAAAAGCAGTCATTCTACTTGTAAATCGTGCCAATCGAGTGGAACAGCGGCCTAGGATTCACCACTGCTTCATCTCATTTTCCAACAGATTGTAGACGTAAATTGGTTTTGATGGTACGCCTGTGCATGCTGAAATATTCAGAGCATATTCTGAATTTCAGTTAACACATCAGTAAGCATTTTGGCCATCAGTGAATTCAACCTTTTTTCTCAATCGGAATAGGCAAGGATAATGACAGATATATTTTACAATGTTAGAAAGTACATCATTTTATTTAATTGTGTGAATAAAAGGAATCGCCTCCCCGTCGGGGAATTGAACCCTGGTCTCCCGCGTGACAGGCGGGGATACTGACCACTATACTAACGAGGACTTATTGGCTTCAGTTAAACAGTGCTCACCTCCCTGGGGTTAAGGCATGCCCTCGATCAATTCTCAGTATTGTAATAGGCAGAATTGCTGCTTTTGGTTAGGACAAGTAATCTTTTTTCCTAAATTATTACAATACAGAAATTCCTAGCCAAAAACAATTAGTTTTATGAAGAAATTATTTCATTGAAATAAATATCTATCGATCTGTCTATCTAGCTATCTTTCTATTCATCAATATATATATTTATATATATATATATATATATATATATATATAATGAGCTCACTTTACCATTTGCAGCTTATAACTATTAGCCACCTGGGGTCACTACTAACCAAAAGCAGTCATTCTACTTGTAAATCGTGCCAATCGAGTGGAACAGCGGCCTAGGATTCACCACTGCTTCATCTCATTTTCTAACAGATTGTAGACGTAAATTGGTTTTGATGGTACGCCTGTCCATGCTGAAATATTCAGAGCATATTCTGAATTTCAGTTAACACATCAGTAAGCATTTTGGCCATCAGTGAATTCAACCTTTTTTCTCAATCGGAATAGGCAAGGATAATGACAGATATATTTTACAATGTTAGAAAGGACATCATTTTATTTAATTGTGTGAATAAAAGGAATCTCCTCCCCGTCGGGGAATTGAACCCCGGTCTCCCGCGTGACAGGCGGGGATACTGACCACTATACTAACGAGGACTTATTGGCTTCAGTTAAACAGTGCTCACCTCCCTGGGGTTAAGGCATGCCCTCGATCAATTCTCAGTATTGTAATAGGCAGAATTGCTGCTTTTGGTTAGGACAAGTAATCTTTTTTCCTAAATTATTACAATACAGAAATTCCTAGCCAAAAACAATTAGTTTTATGAAGAAATTATTTCATTGAAATAAATATCTATCGATCTGTCTATCTAGCTATCTTTCTATTCATCAATATATATATTTATATATATATATATATATATAATCAGCTCACTTTACCATTTGCAGCTTATAACTATTAGCCACCAGGGGTCACTACTAACCAAAAGCAGTCATTCTACTTGTAAATCGTGCCAATCGAGTGGAACAGCGGCCTAGGATTCACCACTGCTTCATCTCATTTTCCAACAGATTGTAGACGTAAATTGGTTTTGATGGTACGCCTGTGCATGCTGAAATATTCAGAGCATATTCTGAATTTCAGTTAACACATCAGTAAGCATTTTGGCCATCAGTGAATTCAACCTTTTTTCTCAATCGGAATAGGCAAGGATAATGACAGATATATTTTACAATGTTAGAAAGTACATCATTTTATTTAATTGTGTGAATAAAAGGAATCGCCTCCCCGTCGGGGAATTGAACCCTGGTCTCCCGCTTGACAGGCGGGGATACTGACCACTATACTAACGAGGACTTATTGGCTTCAGTTAAACAGTGCTCACCTCCCTGGGGTTAAGGCATGCCCTCGATCAATTCTCAGTATTGTAATAGGCAGAATTGCTGCTTTTGGTTAGGACAAGTAATCTTTTTTCCTAAATTATTACAATACAGAAATTCCTAGCCAAAAACAATTAGTTTTATGAAGAAATTATTTCATTGAAATAAATATCTATCGATCTGTCTATCTAGCTATCTTTCTATTCATCAATATATATATTTATATATATATATATATATATATATAATGAGCTCACTTTACCATTTGCAGCTTATAACTATTAGCCACCAGGGGTCACTACTAACCAAAAGCAGTCATTCTACTTGTAAATCGTGCCAATCGAGTGGAACAGCGGCCTAGGATTCACCACTGCTTCATCTCATTTTCTAACAGATTGTAGACGTAAATTGGTTTTGATGGTACGCCTGTGCATGCTGAAATATTCAGAGCATATTCTGAATTTCAGTTAACACATCAGTAAGCATTTTGGCCATCAGTGAATTCAACCTTTTTTCTCAATCGGAATAGGCAAGGATAATGACAGATATATTTTACAATGTTAGAAAGTACATCATTTTATTTAATTGTGTGAATAAAAGGAATCGCCTCCCCGTCGGGGAATTGAACCCTGGTCTCCCGCGTGACAGGCGGGGATACTGACCACTATACTAACGAGGACTTATTGGATTCAGTTAAACAGTGCTCACCTCCCTGGGGTTAAGGCATGCCCTCGATCAATTCTCAGTATTGTAATAGGCAGAATTGCTGCTTTTGGTTAGGACAAGTAATCTTTTTTCCTAAATTATTACAATACAGAAATTCCTAGCCAAAAACAATTAGTTTTATGAAGAAATTATTTTATTGAAATAAATATCTATCGATCTGTCTATCTAGCTATCTTTCTATTCATCAATATATATATTTATATATATATATATATATATATATATAATCAGCTCACTTTACCATTTGCAGCTTATAACTATTAGCCACCAGGGGTCACTACTAACCAAAAGCAGTCATTCTACTTGTAAATCGTGCCAATCGAGTGGAACAGCGGCCTAGGATTCACCACTGCTTCATCTCATTTTCCAACAGATTGTAGACGTAAATTGGTTTTGATGGTACGCCTGTGCATGCTGAAATATTCAGAGCATATTCTGAATTTCAGTTAACACATCAGTAAGCATTTTGGCCATCAGTGAATTCAACCTTTTTTCTCAATCGGAATAGGCAAGGATAATGACAGATATATTTTACAATGTTAGAAAGTACATCATTTTATTTAATTGTGTGAATAAAAGGAATCGCCTCCCCGTCGGGGAATTGAACCCTGGTCTCCCGCGTGACAGGCGGGGATACTGACCACTATACTAACGAGGACTTATTGGCTTCAGTTAAACAGTGCTCACCTCCCTGGGGTTAAGGCATGCCCTCGATCAATTCTCAGTATTGTAATAGGCAGAATTGCTGCTTTTGGTTAGGACAAGTAATCTTTTTTCCTAAATTATTACAATACAGAAATTCCTAGCCAAAAACAATTAGTTTTATGAAGAAATTATTTCATTGAAATAAATATCTATCGATCTGTCTATCTAGCTATCTTTCTATTCATCAATATATATATTTATATATATATATATATATATATATATATATAATGAGCTCACTTTACCATTTGCAGCTTATAACTATTAGCCACCTGGGGTCACTACTAACCAAAAGCAGTCATTCTACTTGTAAATCGTGCCAATCGAGTGGAACAGCGGCCTAGGATTCACCACTGCTTCATCTCATTTTCTAACAGATTGTAGACGTAAATTGGTTTTGATGGTACGCCTGTCCATGCTGAAATATTCAGAGCATATTCTGAATTTCAGTTAACACATCAGTAAGCATTTTGGCCATCAGTGAATTCAACCTTTTTTCTCAATCGGAATAGGCAAGGATAATGACAGATATATTTTACAATGTTAGAAAGGACATCATTTTATTTAATTGTGTGAATAAAAGGAATCTCCTCCCCGTCGGGGAATTGAACCCCGGTCTCCCGCGTGACAGGCGGGGATACTGACCACTATACTAACGAGGACTTATTGGCTTCAGTTAAACAGTGCTCACCTCCCTGGGGTTAAGGCATGCCCTCGATCAATTCTCAGTATTGTAATAGGCAGAATTGCTGCTTTTGGTTAGGACAAGTAATCTTTTTTCCTAAATTATTACAATACAGAAATTCCTAGCCAAAAACAATTAGTTTTATGAAGAAATTATTTCATTGAAATAAATATCTATCGATCTGTCTATCTAGCTATCTTTCTATTCATCAATATATATATTTATATATATATATATATATATATATAATGAGCTCACTTTACCATTTGCAGCTTATAACTATTAGCCACCAGGGGTCACTACTAACCAAAAGCAGTCATTCTACTTGTAAATCGTGCCAATCGAGTGGAACAGCGGCCTAGGATTCACCACTGCTTCATCTCATTTTCTAACAGATTGTAGACGTAAATTGGTTTTGATGGTACGCCTGTGCATGCTGAAATATTCAGAGCATATTCTGAATTTCAGTTAACACATCAGTAAGCATTTTGGCCATCAGTGAATTCAACCTTTTTTCTCAATCGGAATAGGCAAGGATAATGACAGATATATTTTACAATGTTAGAAAGTACATCATTTTATTTAATTGTGTGAATAAAAGGAATCGCCTCCCCGTCGGGGAATTGAACCCTGGTCTCCCGCGTGACAGGCGGGGATACTGACCACTATACTAACGAGGACTTATTGGATTCAGTTAAACAGTGCTCACCTCCCTGGGGTTAAGGCATGCCCTCGATCAATTCTCAGTATTGTAATAGGCAGAATTGCTGCTTTTGGTTAGGACAAGTAATCTTTTTTCCTAAATTATTACAATACAGAAATTCCTAGCCAAAAACAATTAGTTTTATGAAGAAATTATTTCATTGAAATAAATATCTATCGATCTGTCTATCTAGCTATCTTTCTATTCATCAATATATATATTTATATATATATATATATATATATATAATGAGCTCACTTTACCATTTGCAGCTTATAACTATTAGCCACCAGGGGTCACTACTAACCAAAAGCAGTCATTCTACTTGTAAATCGTGCCAATCGAGTGGAACAGCGGCCTAGGATTCACCACTGCTTCATCTCATTTTCTAACAGATTGTAGACGTAAATTGGTTTTGATGGTACGCCTGTGCATGCTGAAATATTCAGAGCATATTCTGAATTTCAGTTAACACATCAGTAAGCATTTTGGCCATCAGTGAATTCAACCTTTTTTCTCAATCGGAATAGGCAAGGATAATGACAGATATATTTTACAATGTTAGAAAGGACATCATTTTATTTAATTGTGTGAATAAAAGGAATCTCCTCCCCGTCGGGGAATTGAACCCCGGTCTCCCGCGTGACAGGCGGGGATACTGACCACTATACTAACGAGGACTTATTGGCTTCAGTTAAACAGTGCTCACCTCCCTGGGGTTAAGGCATGCCCTCGATCAATTCTCAGTATTGTAATAGGCAGAATTGCTGCTTTTGGTTAGGACAAGTAATCTTTTTTCCTAAATTATTACAATACAGAAATTCCTAGCCAAAAACAATTAGTTTTATGAAGGAATTATTTCATTGAAATAAATATCTATCGATCTGTCTATCTAGCTATCTTTCTATTCATCAATATATATATTTATATATATATATATATATATAATCAGCTCACTTTACCATTTGCAGCTTATAACTATTAGCCACCAGGGGTCACTACTAACCAAAAGCAGTCATTCTACTTGTAAATCGTGCCAATCGAGTGGAACAGCGGCCTAGGATTCACCACTGCTTCATCTCATTTTCCAACAGATTGTAGACGTAAATTGGTTTTGATGGTACGCCTGTGCATGCTGAAATATTCAGAGCATATTCTGAATTTCAGTTAACACATCAGTAAGCATTTTGGCCATCAGTGAATTCAACCTTTTTTCTCAATCGGAATAGGCAAGGATAATGACAGATATATTTTACAATGTTAGAAAGTACATCATTTTATTTAATTGTGTGAATAAAAGGAATCGCCTCCCCGTCGGGGAATTGAACCCTGGTCTCCCGCTTGACAGGCGGGGATACTGACCACTATACTAACGAGGACTTATTGGCTTCAGTTAAACAGTGCTCACCTCCCTGGGGTTAAGGCATGCCCTCGATCAATTCTCAGTATTGTAATAGGCAGAATTGCTGCTTTTGGTTAGGACAAGTAATCTTTTTTCCTAAATTATTACAATACAGAAATTCCTAGCCAAAAACAATTAGTTTTATGAAGAAATTATTTCATTGAAATAAATATCTATCGATCTGTCTATCTAGCTATCTTTCTATTCATCAATATATATATTTATATATATATATATATATATATATAATGAGCTCACTTTACCATTTGCAGCTTATAACTATTAGCCACCAGGGGTCACTACTAACCAAAAGCAGTCATTCTACTTGTAAATCGTGCCAATCGAGTGGAACAGCGGCCTAGGATTCACCACTGCTTCATCTCATTTTCTAACAGATTGTAGACGTAAATTGGTTTTGATGGTACGCCTGTGCATGCTGAAATATTCAGAGCATATTCTGAATTTCAGTTAACACATCAGTAAGCATTTTGGCCATCAGTGAATTCAACCTTTTTTCTCAATCGGAATAGGCAAGGATAATGACAGATATATTTTACAATGTTAGAAAGTACATCATTTTATTTAATTGTGTGAATAAAAGGAATCGCCTCCCCGTCGGGGAATTGAACCCTGGTCTCCCGCGTGACAGGCGGGGATACTGACCACTATACTAACGAGGACTTATTGGATTCAGTTAAACAGTGCTCACCTCCCTGGGGTTAAGGCATGCCCTCGATCAATTCTCAGTATTGTAATAGGCAGAATTGCTGCTTTTGGTTAGGACAAGTAATCTTTTTTCCTAAATTATTACAATACAGAAATTCCTAGCCAAAAACAATTAGTTTTATGAAGAAATTATTTCATTGAAATAAATATCTATCGATCTGTCTATCTAGCTATCTTTCTATTCATCAATATATATATTTATATATATATATATATATATATATAATGAGCTCACTTTACCATTTGCAGCTTATAACTATTAGCCACCAGGGGTCACTACTAACCAAAAGCAGTCATTCTACTTGTAAATCGTGCCAATCGAGTGGAACAGCGGCCTAGGATTCACCACTGCTTCATCTCATTTTCTAACAGATTGTAGACGTAAATTGGTTTTGATGGTACGCCTGTGCATGCTGAAATATTCAGAGCATATTCTGAATTTCAGTTAACACATCAGTAAGCATTTTGGCCATCAGTGAATTCAACCTTTTTTCTCAATCGGAATAGGCAAGGATAATGACAGATATATTTTACAATGTTAGAAAGTACATCATTTTATTTAATTGTGTGAATAAAAGGAATCGCCTCCCCGTCGGGGAATTGAACCCTGGTCTCCCGCGTGACAGGCGGGGATACTGACCACTATACTAACGAGGACTTATTGGCTTCAGTTAAACAGTGCTCACCTCCCTGGGGTTAAGGCATGCCCTCGATCAATTCTCAGTATTGTAATAGGCAGAATTGCTGCTTTTGGTTAGGACAAGTAATCTTTTTTCCTAAATTATTACAATACAGAAATTCCTAGCCAAAAACAATTAGTTTTATGAAGAAATTATTTCATTGAAATAAATATCTATCGATCTGTCTATCTAGCTATCTTTCTATTCATCAATATATATATTTATATATATATATATATATATAATCAGCTCACTTTACCATTTGCAGCTTATAACTATTAGCCACCAGGGGTCACTACTAACCAAAAGCAGTCATTCTACTTGTAAATCGTGCCAATCGAGTGGAACAGCGGCCTAGGATTCACCACTGCTTCATCTCATTTTCCAACAGATTGTAGACGTAAATTGGTTTTGATGGTACGCCTGTGCATGCTGAAATATTCAGAGCATATTCTGAATTTCAGTTAACACATCAGTAAGCATTTTGGCCATCAGTGAATTCAACCTTTTTTCTCAATCGGAATAGGCAAGGATAATGACAGATATATTTTACAATGTTAGAAAGTACATCATTTTATTTAATTGTGTGAATAAAAGGAATCGCCTCCCCGTCGGGGAATTGAACCCTGGTCTCCCGCGTGACAGGCGGGGATACTGACCACTATACTAACGAGGACTTATTGGCTTCAGTTAAACAGTGCTCACCTCCCTGGGGTTAAGGCATGCCCTCGATCAATTCTCAGTATTGTAATAGGCAGAATTGCTGCTTTTGGTTAGGACAAGTAATCTTTTTTCCTAAATTATTACAATACAGAAATTCCTAGCCAAAAACAATTAGTTTTATGAAGAAATTATTTCATTGAAATAAATATCTATCGATCTGTCTATCTAGCTATCTTTCTATTCATCAATATATATATTTATATATATATATATATATATATATATATATATAATGAGCTCACTTTACCATTTGCAGCTTATAACTATTAGCCACCTGGGGTCACTACTAACCAAAAGCAGTCATTCTACTTGTAAATCGTGCCAATCGAGTGGAACAGCGGCCTAGGATTCACCACTGCTTCATCTCATTTTCTAACAGATTGTAGACGTAAATTGGTTTTGATGGTACGCCTGTCCATGCTGAAATATTCAGAGCATATTCTGAATTTCAGTTAACACATCAGTAAGCATTTTGGCCATCAGTGAATTCAACCTTTTTTCTCAATCGGAATAGGCAAGGATAATGACAGATATATTTTACAATGTTAGAAAGGACATCATTTTATTTAATTGTGTGAATAAAAGGAATCTCCTCCCCGTCGGGGAATTGAACCCCGGTCTCCCGCGTGACAGGCGGGGATACTGACCACTATACTAACGAGGACTTATTGGCTTCAGTTAAACAGTGCTCACCTCCCTGGGGTTAAGGCATGCCCTCGATCAATTCTCAGTATTGTAATAGGCAGAATTGCTGCTTTTGGTTAGGACAAGTAATCTTTTTTCCTAAATTATTACAATACAGAAATTCCTAGCCAAAAACAATTAGTTTTATGAAGAAATTATTTCATTGAAATAAATATCTATCGATCTGTCTATCTAGCTATCTTTCTATTCATCAATATATATATTTATATATATATATATATATATATAATCAGCTCACTTTACCATTTGCAGCTTATAACTATTAGCCACCAGGGGTCACTACTAACCAAAAGCAGTCATTCTACTTGTAAATCGTGCCAATCGAGTGGAACAGCGGCCTAGGATTCACCACTGCTTCATCTCATTTTCCAACAGATTGTAGACGTAAATTGGTTTTGATGGTACGCCTGTGCATGCTGAAATATTCAGAGCATATTCTGAATTTCAGTTAACACATCAGTAAGCATTTTGGCCATCAGTGAATTCAACCTTTTTTCTCAATCGGAATAGGCAAGGATAATGACAGATATATTTTACAATGTTAGAAAGTACATCATTTTATTTAATTGTGTGAATAAAAGGAATCGCCTCCCCGTCGGGGAATTGAACCCTGGTCTCCCGCTTGACAGGCGGGGATACTGACCACTATACTAACGAGGACTTATTGGCTTCAGTTAAACAGTGCTCACCTCCCTGGGGTTAAGGCATGCCCTCGATCAATTCTCAGTATTGTAATAGGCAGAATTGCTGCTTTTGGTTAGGACAAGTAATCTTTTTTCCTAAATTATTACAATACAGAAATTCCTAGCCAAAAACAATTAGTTTTATGAAGAAATTATTTCATTGAAATAAATATCTATCGATCTGTCTATCTAGCTATCTTTCTATTCATCAATATATATATTTATATATATATATATATATATAATGAGCTCACTTTACCATTTGCAGCTTATAACTATTAGCCACCAGGGGTCACTACTAACCAAAAGCAGTCATTCTACTTGTAAATCGTGCCAATCGAGTGGAACAGCGGCCTAGGATTCACCACTGCTTCATCTCATTTTCTAACAGATTGTAGACGTAAATTGGTTTTGATGGTACGCCTGTGCATGCTGAAATATTCAGAGCATATTCTGAATTTCAGTTAACACATCAGTAAGCATTTTGGCCATCAGTGAATTCAACCTTTTTTCTCAATCGGAATAGGCAAGGATAATGACAGATATATTTTACAATGTTAGAAAGTACATCATTTTATTTAATTGTGTGAATAAAAGGAATCGCCTCCCCGTCGGGGAATTGAACCCTGGTCTCCCGCGTGACAGGCGGGGATACTGACCACTATACTAACGAGGACTTATTGGATTCAGTTAAACAGTGCTCACCTCCCTGGGGTTAAGGCATGCCCTCGATCAATTCTCAGTATTGTAATAGGCAGAATTGCTGCTTTTGGTTAGGACAAGTAATCTTTTTTCCTAAATTATTACAATACAGAAATTCCTAGCCAAAAACAATTAGTTTTATGAAGAAATTATTTCATTGAAATAAATATCTATCGATCTGTCTATCTAGCTATCTTTCTATTCATCAATATATATATTTATATATATATATATATATATATATAATGAGCTCACTTTACCATTTGCAGCTTATAACTATTAGCCACCTGGGGTCACTACTAACCAAAAGCAGTCATTCTACTTGTAAATCGTGCCAATCGAGTGGAACAGCGGCCTAGGATTCACCACTGCTTCATCTCATTTTCTAACAGATTGTAGACGTAAATTGGTTTTGATGGTACGCCTGTCCATGCTGAAATATTCAGAGCATATTCTGAATTTCAGTTAACACATCAGTAAGCATTTTGGCCATCAGTGAATTCAACCTTTTTTCTCAATCGGAATAGGCAAGGATAATGACAGATATATTTTACAATGTTAGAAAGGACATCATTTTATTTAATTGTGTGAATAAAAGGAATCTCCTCCCCGTCGGGGAATTGAACCCCGGTCTCCCGCGTGACAGGCGGGGATACTGACCACTATACTAACGAGGACTTATTGGCTTCAGTTAAACAGTGCTCACCTCCCTGGGGTTAAGGCATGCCCTCGATCAATTCTCAGTATTGTAATAGGCAGAATTGCTGCTTTTGGTTAGGACAAGTAATCTTTTTTCCTAAATTATTACAATACAGAAATTCCTAGCCAAAAACAATTAGTTTTATGAAGAAATTATTTCATTGAAATAAATATCTATCGATCTGTCTATCTAGCTATCTTTCTATTCATCAATATATATATTTATATATATATATATATATATATAATCAGCTCACTTTACCATTTGCAGCTTATAACTATTAGCCACCAGGGGTCACTACTAACCAAAAGCAGTCATTCTACTTGTAAATCGTGCCAATCGAGTGGAACAGCGGCCTAGGATTCACCACTGCTTCATCTCATTTTCCAACAGATTGTAGACGTAAATTGGTTTTGATGGTACGCCTGTGCATGCTGAAATATTCAGAGCATATTCTGAATTTCAGTTAACACATCAGTAAGCATTTTGGCCATCAGTGAATTCAACCTTTTTTCTCAATCGGAATAGGCAAGGATAATGACAGATATATTTTACAATGTTAGAAAGTACATCATTTTATTTAATTGTGTGAATAAAAGGAATCGCCTCCCCGTCGGGGAATTGAACCCTGGTCTCCCGCTTGACAGGCGGGGATACTGACCACTATACTAACGAGGACTTATTGGCTTCAGTTAAACAGTGCTCACCTCCCTGGGGTTAAGGCATGCCCTCGATCAATTCTCAGTATTGTAATAGGCAGAATTGCTGCTTTTGGTTAGGACAAGTAATCTTTTTTCCTAAATTATTACAATACAGAAATTCCTAGCCAAAAACAATTAGTTTTATGAAGAAATTATTTCATTGAAATAAATATCTATCGATCTGTCTATCTAGCTATCTTTCTATTCATCAATATATATATTTATATATATATATATATATATAATGAGCTCACTTTACCATTTGCAGCTTATAACTATTAGCCACCAGGGGTCACTACTAACCAAAAGCAGTCATTCTACTTGTAAATCGTGCCAATCGAGTGGAACAGCGGCCTAGGATTCACCACTGCTTCATCTCATTTTCTAACAGATTGTAGACGTAAATTGGTTTTGATGGTACGCCTGTGCATGCTGAAATATTCAGAGCATATTCTGAATTTCAGTTAACACATCAGTAAGCATTTTGGCCATCAGTGAATTCAACCTTTTTTCTCAATCGGAATAGGCAAGGATAATGACAGATATATTTTACAATTTTAGAAAGTACATCATTTTATTTAATTGTGTGAATAAAAGGAATCGCCTCCCCGTCGGGGAATTGAACCCTGGTCTCCCGCGTGACAGGCGGGGATACTGACCACTATACTAACGAGGACTTATTGGATTCAGTTAAACAGTGCTCACCTCCCTGGGGTTAAGGCATGCCCTCGATCAATTCTCAGTATTGTAATAGGCAGAATTGCTGCTTTTGGTTAGGACAAGTAATCTTTTTTCCTAAATTATTACAATACAGAAATTCCTAGCCAAAAACAATTAGTTTTATGAAGAAATTATTTCATTGAAATAAATATCTATCGATCTGTCTATCTAGCTATCTTTCTATTCATCAATATATATATTTATATATATATATATATATATATATAATGAGCTCACTTTACCATTTGCAGCTTATAACTATTAGCCACCAGGGGTCACTACTAACCAAAAGCAGTCATTCTACTTGTAAATCGTGCCAATCGAGTGGAACAGCGGCCTAGGATTCACCACTGCTTCATCTCATTTTCTAACAGATTGTAGACGTAAATTGGTTTTGATGGTACGCCTGTGCATGCTGAAATATTCAGAGCATATTCTGAATTTCAGTTAACACATCAGTAAGCATTTTGGCCATCAGTGAATTCAACCTTTTTTCTCAATCGGAATAGGCAAGGATAATGACAGATATATTTTACAATGTTAGAAAGTACATCATTTTATTTAATTGTGTGAATAAAAGGAATCGCCTCCCCGTCGGGGAATTGAACCCTGGTCTCCCGCGTGACAGGCGGGGATACTGACCACTATACTAACGAGGACTTATTGGCTTCAGTTAAACAGTGCTCACCTCCCTGGGGTTAAGGCATGCCCTCGATCAATTCTCAGTATTGTAATAGGCAGAATTGCTGCTTTTGGTTAGGACAAGTAATCTTTTTTCCTAAATTATTACAATACAGAAATTCCTAGCCAAAAACAATTAGTTTTATGAAGAAATTATTTCATTGAAATAAATATCTATCGATCTGTCTATCTAGCTATCTTTCTATTCATCAATATATATATTTATATATATATATATATATATATATAATGAGCTCACTTTACCATTTGCAGCTTATAACTATTAGCCACCAGGGGTCACTACTAACCAAAAGCAGTCATTCTACTTGTAAATCGTGCCAATCGAGTGGAACAGCGGCCTAGGATTCACCACTGCTTCATCTCATTTTCTAACAGATTGTAGACGTAAATTGGTTTTGATGGTACGCCTGTGCATGCTGAAATATTCAGAGCATATTCTGAATTTCAGTTAACACATCAGTAAGCATTTTGGCCATCAGTGACATCAACCTTTTTTCTCAATCGGAATAGGCAAGGATAATGACAGATATATTTTACAATGTTAGAAAGTACATCATTTTATTTAATTGTGTGAATAAAAGGAATCTCCTCCCCGTCGGTGAATTGAACCCCGGTCTCCCGCGTGACAGGCGGGGATACTGACCACTATACTAACGAGGACTTATTGGCTTCAGTTAAACAGTGCTCATCTCCCTGGGGTTAAGGCATGCCCTCGATCAATTCTCAGTATTGTAATAGGCAGAATTGCTGCTTTTGGTTAGGACAAGTAATCTTTTTTCCTAAATTATTACAATACAGAAATTCCTAGCCAAAAACAATTAGTTTTATGAAGAAATTATTTCATTGAAATAAATATCTATCGATCTGTCTATCTAGCTATCTTTCTATTCATCAATATATATATTTATATATATATATATATATATATATAATGAGCTCACTTTACCATTTGCAGCTTATAACTATTAGCCACCAGGGGTCACTACTAACCAAAAGCAGTCATTCTACTTGTAAATCGTGCCAATCGAGTGGAACAGCGGCCTAGGATTCACCACTGCTTCATCTCATTTTCTAACAGATTGTAGACGTAAATTGGTTTTGATGGTACGCCTGTGCATGCTGAAATATTCAGAGCATATTCTGAATTTCAGTTAACACATCAGTAAGCATTTTGGCCATCAGTGAATTCAACCTTTTTTCTCAATCGGAATAGGCAAGGATAATGACAGATATATTTTACAATGTTAGAAAGTACATCATTTTATTTAATTGTGTGAATAAAAGGAATCGCCTCCCCGTCGGGGAATTGAACCCTGGTCTCCCGCGTGACAGGCGGGGATACTGACCACTATACTAACGAGGACTTATTGGATTCAGTTAAACAGTGCTCACCTCCCTGGGGTTAAGGCATGCCCTCGATCAATTCTCAGTATTGTAATAGGCAGAATTGCTGCTTTTGGTTAGGACAAGTAATCTTTTTTCCTAAATTATTACAATACAGAAATTCCTAGCCAAAAACAATTAGTTTTATGAAGAAATTATTTCATTGAAATAAATATCTATCGATCTGTCTATCTAGCTATCTTTCTATTCATCAATATATATATTTATATATATATATATATATATATATAATGAGCTCACTTTACCATTTGCAGCTTATAACTATTAGCCACCAGGGGTCACTACTAACCAAAAGCAGTCATTCTACTTGTAAATCGTGCCAATCGAGTGGAACAGCGGCCTAGGATTCACCACTGCTTCATCTCATTTTCTAACAGATTGTAGACGTAAATTGGTTTTGATGGTACGCCTGTGCATGCTGAAATATTCAGAGCATATTCTGAATTTCAGTTAACACATCAGTAAGCATTTTGGCCATCAGTGAATTCAACCTTTTTTCTCAATCGGAATAGGCAAGGATAATGACAGATATATTTTACAATGTTAGAAAGGACATCATTTTATTTAATTGTGTGAATAAAAGGAATCTCCTCCCCGTCGGGGAATTGAACCCCGGTCTCCCGCGTGACAGGCGGGGATACTGACCACTATACTAACGAGGACTTATTGGCTTCAGTTAAACAGTGCTCACCTCCCTGGGGTTAAGGCATGCCCTCGATCAATTCTCAGTATTGTAATAGGCAGAATTGCTGCTTTTGGTTAGGACAAGTAATCTTTTTTCCTAAATTATTACAATACAGAAATTCCTAGCCAAAAACAATTAGTTTTATGAAGAAATTATTTCATTGAAATAAATATCTATCGATCTGTCTATCTAGCTATCTTTCTATTCATCAATATATATATTTATATATATATATATATATATAATCAGCTCACTTTACCATTTGCAGCTTATAACTATTAGCCACCAGGGGTCACTACTAACCAAAAGCAGTCATTCTACTTGTAAATCGTGCCAATCGAGTGGAACAGCGGCCTAGGATTCACCACTGCTTCATCTCATTTTCCAACAGATTGTAGACGTAAATTGGTTTTGATGGTACGCCTGTGCATGCTGAAATATTCAGAGCATATTCTGAATTTCAGTTAACACATCAGTAAGCATTTTGGCCATCAGTGAATTCAACCTTTTTTCTCAATCGGAATAGGCAAGGATAATGACAGATATATTTTACAATGTTAGAAAGTACATCATTTTATTTAATTGTGTGAATAAAAGGAATCGCCTCCCCGTCGGGGAATTGAACCCTGGTCTCCCGCTTGACAGGCGGGGATACTGACCACTATACTAACGAGGACTTATTGGCTTCAGTTAAACAGTGCTCACCTCCCTGGGGTTAAGGCATGCCCTCGATCAATTCTCAGTATTGTAATAGGCAGAATTGCTGCTTTTGGTTAGGACAAGTAATCTTTTTTCCTAAATTATTACAATACAGAAATTCCTAGCCAAAAACAATTAGTTTTATGAAGAAATTATTTCATTGAAATAAATATCTATCGATCTGTCTATCTAGCTATCTTTCTATTCATCAATATATATATTTATATATATATATATATATATATATAATGAGCTCACTTTACCATTTGCAGCTTATAACTATTAGCCACCAGGGGTCACTACTAACCAAAAGCAGTCATTCTACTTGTAAATCGTGCCAATCGAGTGGAACAGCGGCCTAGGATTCACCACTGCTTCATCTCATTTTCTAACAGATTGTAGACGTAAATTGGTTTTGATGGTACGCCTGTGCATGCTGAAATATTCAGAGCATATTCTGAATTTCAGTTAACACATCAGTAAGCATTTTGGCCATCAGTGAATTCAACCTTTTTTCTCAATCGGAATAGGCAAGGATAATGACAGATATATTTTACAATGTTAGAAAGTACATCATTTTATTTAATTGTGTGAATAAAAGGAATCGCCTCCCCGTCGGGGAATTGAACCCTGGTCTCCCGCGTGACAGGCGGGGATACTGACCACTATACTAACGAGGACTTATTGGATTCAGTTAAACAGTGCTCACCTCCCTGGGGTTAAGGCATGCCCTCGATCAATTCTCAGTATTGTAATAGGCAGAATTGCTGCTTTTGGTTAGGACAAGTAATCTTTTTTCCTAAATTATTACAATACAGAAATTCCTAGCCAAAAACAATTAGTTTTATGAAGAAATTATTTCATTGAAATAAATATCTATCGATCTGTCTATCTAGCTATCTTTCTATTCATCAATATATATATTTATATATATATATATATATATATATATAATGAGCTCACTTTACCATTTGCAGCTTATAACTATTAGCCACCAGGGGTCACTACTAACCAAAAGCAGTCATTCTACTTGTAAATCGTGCCAATCGAGTGGAACAGCGGCCTAGGATTCACCACTGCTTCATCTCATTTTCTAACAGATTGTAGACGTAAATTGGTTTTGATGGTACGCCTGTGCATGCTGAAATATTCAGAGCATATTCTGAATTTCAGTTAACACATCAGTAAGCATTTTGGCCATCAGTGAATTCAACCTTTTTTCTCAATCGGAATAGGCAAGGATAATGACAGATATATTTTACAATGTTAGAAAGTACATCATTTTATTTAATTGTGTGAATAAAAGGAATCGCCTCCCCGTCGGGGAATTGAACCCTGGTCTCCCGCGTGACAGGCGGGGATACTGACCACTATACTAACGAGGACTTATTGGCTTCAGTTAAACAGTGCTCACCTCCCTGGGGTTAAGGCATGCCCTCGATCAATTCTCAGTATTGTAATAGGCAGAATTGCTGCTTTTGGTTAGGACAAGTAATCTTTTTTCCTAAATTATTACAATACAGAAATTCCTAGCCAAAAACAATTAGTTTTATGAAGAAATTATTTCATTGAAATAAATATCTATCGATCTGTCTATCTAGCTATCTTTCTATTCATCAATATATATATTTATATATATATATATATATATAATCAGCTCACTTTACCATTTGCAGCTTATAACTATTAGCCACCAGGGGTCACTACTAACCAAAAGCAGTCATTCTACTTGTAAATCGTGCCAATCGAGTGGAACAGCGGCCTAGGATTCACCACTGCTTCATCTCATTTTCCAACAGATTGTAGACGTAAATTGGTTTTGATGGTACGCCTGTGCATGCTGAAATATTCAGAGCATATTCTGAATTTCAGTTAACACATCAGTAAGCATTTTGGCCATCAGTGAATTCAACCTTTTTTCTCAATCGGAATAGGCAAGGATAATGACAGATATATTTTACAATGTTAGAAAGTACATCATTTTATTTAATTGTGTGAATAAAAGGAATCGCCTCCCCGTCGGGGAATTGAACCCTGGTCTCCCGCGTGACAGGCGGGGATACTGACCACTATACTAACGAGGACTTATTGGCTTCAGTTAAACAGTGCTCACCTCCCTGGGGTTAAGGCATGCCCTCGATCAATTCTCAGTATTGTAATAGGCAGAATTGCTGCTTTTGGTTAGGACAAGTAATCTTTTTTCCTAAATTATTACAATACAGAAATTCCTAGCCAAAAACAATTAGTTTTATGAAGAAATTATTTCATTGAAATAAATATCTATCGATCTGTCTATCTAGCTATCTTTCTATTCATCAATATATATATTTATATATATATATATATATATATATATATAATGAGCTCACTTTACCATTTGCAGCTTATAACTATTAGCCACCTGGGGTCACTACTAACCAAAAGCAGTCATTCTACTTGTAAATCGTGCCAATCGAGTGGAACAGCGGCCTAGGATTCACCACTGCTTCATCTCATTTTCTAACAGATTGTAGACGTAAATTGGTTTTGATGGTACGCCTGTCCATGCTGAAATATTCAGAGCATATTCTGAATTTCAGTTAACACATCAGTAAGCATTTTGGCCATCAGTGAATTCAACCTTTTTTCTCAATCGGAATAGGCAAGGATAATGACAGATATATTTTACAATGTTAGAAAGGACATCATTTTATTTAATTGTGTGAATAAAAGGAATCTCCTCCCCGTCGGGGAATTGAACCCCGGTCTCCCGCGTGACAGGCGGGGATACTGACCACTATACTAACGAGGACTTATTGGCTTCAGTTAAACAGTGCTCACCTCCCTGGGGTTAAGGCATGCCCTCGATCAATTCTCAGTATTGTAATAGGCAGAATTGCTGCTTTTGGTTAGGACAAGTAATCTTTTTTCCTAAATTATTACAATACAGAAATTCCTAGCCAAAAACAATTAGTTTTATGAAGAAATTATTTCATTGAAATAAATATCTATCGATCTGTCTATCTAGCTATCTTTCTATTCATCAATATATATATTTATATATATATATATATATATATAATCAGCTCACTTTACCATTTGCAGCTTATAACTATTAGCCACCAGGGGTCACTACTAACCAAAAGCAGTCATTCTACTTGTAAATCGTGCCAATCGAGTGGAACAGCGGCCTAGGATTCACCACTGCTTCATCTCATTTTCCAACAGATTGTAGACGTAAATTGGTTTTGATGGTACGCCTGTGCATGCTGAAATATTCAGAGCATATTCTGAATTTCAGTTAACACATCAGTAAGCATTTTGGCCATCAGTGAATTCAACCTTTTTTCTCAATCGGAATAGGCAAGGATAATGACAGATATATTTTACAATGTTAGAAAGTACATCATTTTATTTAATTGTGTGAATAAAAGGAATCGCCTCCCCGTCGGGGAATTGAACCCTGGTCTCCCGCTTGACAGGCGGGGATACTGACCACTATACTAACGAGGACTTATTGGCTTCAGTTAAACAGTGCTCACCTCCCTGGGGTTAAGGCATGCCCTCGATCAATTCTCAGTATTGTAATAGGCAGAATTGCTGCTTTTGGTTAGGACAAGTAATCTTTTTTCCTAAATTATTACAATACAGAAATTCCTAGCCAAAAACAATTAGTTTTATGAAGAAATTATTTCATTGAAATAAATATCTATCGATCTGTCTATCTAGCTATCTTTCTATTCATCAATATATATATTTATATATATATATATATATATATATAATGAGCTCACTTTACCATTTGCAGCTTATAACTATTAGCCACCAGGGGTCACTACTAACCAAAAGCAGTCATTCTACTTGTAAATCGTGCCAATCGAGTGGAACAGCGGCCTAGGATTCACCACTGCTTCATCTCATTTTCTAACAGATTGTAGACGTAAATTGGTTTTGATGGTACGCCTGTGCATGCTGAAATATTCAGAGCATATTCTGAATTTCAGTTAACACATCAGTAAGCATTTTGGCCATCAGTGAATTCAACCTTTTTTCTCAATCGGAATAGGCAAGGATAATGACAGATATATTTTACAATGTTAGAAAGGACATCATTTTATTTAATTGTGTGAATAAAAGGAATCTCCTCCCCGTCGGGGAATTGAACCCCGGTCTCCCGCGTGACAGGCGGGGATACTGACCACTATACTAACGAGGACTTATTGGCTTCAGTTAAACAGTGCTCACCTCCCTGGGGTTAAGGCATGCCCTCGATCAATTCTCAGTATTGTAATAGGCAGAATTGCTGCTTTTGGTTAGGACAAGTAATCTTTTTTCCTAAATTATTACAATACAGAAATTCCTAGCCAAAAACAATTAGTTTTATGAAGAAATTATTTCATTGAAATAAATATCTATCGATCTGTCTATCTAGCTATCTTTCTATTCATCAATATATATATTTATATATATATATATATATATAATCAGCTCACTTTACCATTTGCAGCTTATAACTATTAGCCACCAGGGGTCACTACTAACCAAAAGCAGTCATTCTACTTGTAAATCGTGCCAATCGAGTGGAACAGCGGCCTAGGATTCACCACTGCTTCATCTCATTTTCCAACAGATTGTAGACGTAAATTGGTTTTGATGGTACGCCTGTGCATGCTGAAATATTCAGAGCATATTCTGAATTTCAGTTAACACATCAGTAAGCATTTTGGCCATCAGTGAATTCAACCTTTTTTCTCAATCGGAATAGGCAAGGATAATGACAGATATATTTTACAATGTTAGAAAGTACATCATTTTATTTAATTGTGTGAATAAAAGGAATCGCCTCCCCGTCGGGGAATTGAACCCTGGTCTCCCGCTTGACAGGCGGGGATACTGACCACTATACTAACGAGGACTTATTGGCTTCAGTTAAACAGTGCTCACCTCCCTGGGGTTAAGGCATGCCCTCGATCAATTCTCAGTATTGTAATAGGCAGAATTGCTGCTTTTGGTTAGGACAAGTAATCTTTTTTCCTAAATTATTACAATACAGAAATTCCTAGCCAAAAACAATTAGTTTTATGAAGAAATTATTTCATTGAAATAAATATCTATCGATCTGTCTATCTAGCTATCTTTCTATTCATCAATATATATATTTATATATATATATATATATATATATAATGAGCTCACTTTACCATTTGCAGCTTATAACTATTAGCCACCAGGGGTCACTACTAACCAAAAGCAGTCATTCTACTTGTAAATCGTGCCAATCGAGTGGAACAGCGGCCTAGGATTCACCACTGCTTCATCTCATTTTCTAACAGATTGTAGACGTAAATTGGTTTTGATGGTACGCCTGTGCATGCTGAAATATTCAGAGCATATTCTGAATTTCAGTTAACACATCAGTAAGCATTTTGGCCATCAGTGAATTCAACCTTTTTTCTCAATCGGAATAGGCAAGGATAATGACAGATATATTTTACAATGTTAGAAAGTACATCATTTTATTTAATTGTGTGAATAAAAGGAATCGCCTCCCCGTCGGGGAATTGAACCCTGGTCTCCCGCGTGACAGGCGGGGATACTGACCACTATACTAACGAGGACTTATTGGATTCAGTTAAACAGTGCTCACCTCCCTGGGGTTAAGGCATGCCCTCGATCAATTCTCAGTATTGTAATAGGCAGAATTGCTGCTTTTGGTTAGGACAAGTAATCTTTTTTCCTAAATTATTACAATACAGAAATTCCTAGCCAAAAACAATTAGTTTTATGAAGAAATTATTTCATTGAAATAAATATCTATCGATCTGTCTATCTAGCTATCTTTCTATTCATCAATATATATATTTATATATATATATATATATATATATATAATGAGCTCACTTTACCATTTGCAGCTTATAACTATTAGCCACCAGGGGTCACTACTAACCAAAAGCAGTCATTCTACTTGTAAATCGTGCCAATCGAGTGGAACAGCGGCCTAGGATTCACCACTGCTTCATCTCATTTTCTAACAGATTGTAGACGTAAATTGGTTTTGATGGTACGCCTGTGCATGCTGAAATATTCAGAGCATATTCTGAATTTCAGTTAACACATCAGTAAGCATTTTGGCCATCAGTGAATTCAACCTTTTTTCTCAATCGGAATAGGCAAGGATAATGACAGATATATTTTACAATGTTAGAAAGTACATCATTTTATTTAATTGTGTGAATAAAAGGAATCGCCTCCCCGTCGGGGAATTGAACCCTGGTCTCCCGCGTGACAGGCGGGGATACTGACCACTATACTAACGAGGACTTATTGGCTTCAGTTAAACAGTGCTCACCTCCCTGGGGTTAAGGCATGCCCTCGATCAATTCTCAGTATTGTAATAGGCAGAATTGCTGCTTTTGGTTAGGACAAGTAATCTTTTTTCCTAAATTATTACAATACAGAAATTCCTAGCCAAAAACAATTAGTTTTATGAAGAAATTATTTCATTGAAATAAATATCTATCGATCTGTCTATCTAGCTATCTTTCTATTCATCAATATATATATTTATATATATATATATATATATAATCAGCTCACTTTACCATTTGCAGCTTATAACTATTAGCCACCAGGGGTCACTACTAACCAAAAGCAGTCATTCTACTTGTAAATCGTGCCAATCGAGTGGAACAGCGGCCTAGGATTCACCACTGCTTCATCTCATTTTCCAACAGATTGTAGACGTAAATTGGTTTTGATGGTACGCCTGTGCATGCTGAAATATTCAGAGCATATTCTGAATTTCAGTTAACACATCAGTAAGCATTTTGGCCATCAGTGAATTCAACCTTTTTTCTCAATCGGAATAGGCAAGGATAATGACAGATATATTTTACAATGTTAGAAAGTACATCATTTTATTTAATTGTGTGAATAAAAGGAATCGCCTCCCCGTCGGGGAATTGAACCCTGGTCTCCCGCGTGACAGGCGGGGATACTGACCACTATACTAACGAGGACTTATTGGCTTCAGTTAAACAGTGCTCACCTCCCTGGGGTTAAGGCATGCCCTCGATCAATTCTCAGTATTGTAATAGGCAGAATTGCTGCTTTTGGTTAGGACAAGTAATCTTTTTTCCTAAATTATTACAATACAGAAATTCCTAGCCAAAAACAATTAGTTTTATGAAGAAATTATTTCATTGAAATAAATATCTATCGATCTGTCTATCTAGCTATCTTTCTATTCATCAATATATATATTTATATATATATATATATATATATATATATAATGAGCTCACTTTACCATTTGCAGCTTATAACTATTAGCCACCTGGGGTCACTACTAACCAAAAGCAGTCATTCTACTTGTAAATCGTGCCAATCGAGTGGAACAGCGGCCTAGGATTCACCACTGCTTCATCTCATTTTCTAACAGATTGTAGACGTAAATTGGTTTTGATGGTACGCCTGTCCATGCTGAAATATTCAGAGCATATTCTGAATTTCAGTTAACACATCAGTAAGCATTTTGGCCATCAGTGAATTCAACCTTTTTTCTCAATCGGAATAGGCAAGGATAATGACAGATATATTTTACAATGTTAGAAAGGACATCATTTTATTTAATTGTGTGAATAAAAGGAATCTCCTCCCCGTCGGGGAATTGAACCCCGGTCTCCCGCGTGACAGGCGGGGATACTGACCACTATACTAACGAGGACTTATTGGCTTCAGTTAAACAGTGCTCACCTCCCTGGGGTTAAGGCATGCCCTCGATCAATTCTCAGTATTGTAATAGGCAGAATTGCTGCTTTTGGTTAGGACAAGTAATCTTTTTTCCTAAATTATTACAATACAGAAATTCCTAGCCAAAAACAATTAGTTTTATGAAGAAATTATTTCATTGAAATAAATATCTATCGATCTGTCTATCTAGCTATCTTTCTATTCATCAATATATATATTTATATATATATATATATATATAATCAGCTCACTTTACCATTTGCAGCTTATAACTATTAGCCACCAGGGGTCACTACTAACCAAAAGCAGTCATTCTACTTGTAAATCGTGCCAATCGAGTGGAACAGCGGCCTAGGATTCACCACTGCTTCATCTCATTTTCCAACAGATTGTAGACGTAAATTGGTTTTGATGGTACGCCTGTGCATGCTGAAATATTCAGAGCATATTCTGAATTTCAGTTAACACATCAGTAAGCATTTTGGCCATCAGTGAATTCAACCTTTTTTCTCAATCGGAATAGGCAAGGATAATGACAGATATATTTTACAATGTTAGAAAGTACATCATTTTATTTAATTGTGTGAATAAAAGGAATCGCCTCCCCGTCGGGGAATTGAACCCTGGTCTCCCGCTTGACAGGCGGGGATACTGACCACTATACTAACGAGGACTTATTGGCTTCAGTTAAACAGTGCTCACCTCCCTGGGGTTAAGGCATGCCCTCGATCAATTCTCAGTATTGTAATAGGCAGAATTGCTGCTTTTGGTTAGGACAAGTAATCTTTTTTCCTAAATTATTACAATACAGAAATTCCTAGCCAAAAACAATTAGTTTTATGAAGAAATTATTTCATTGAAATAAATATCTATCGATCTGTCTATCTAGCTATCTTTCTATTCATCAATATATATATTTATATATATATATATATATATATATAATGAGCTCACTTTACCATTTGCAGCTTATAACTATTAGCCACCAGGGGTCACTACTAACCAAAAGCAGTCATTCTACTTGTAAATCGTGCCAATCGAGTGGAACAGCGGCCTAGGATTCACCACTGCTTCATCTCATTTTCTAACAGATTGTAGACGTAAATTGGTTTTGATGGTACGCCTGTGCATGCTGAAATATTCAGAGCATATTCTGAATTTCAGTTAACACATCAGTAAGCATTTTGGCCATCAGTGAATTCAACCTTTTTTCTCAATCGGAATAGGCAAGGATAATGACAGATATATTTTACAATGTTAGAAAGTACATCATTTTATTTAATTGTGTGAATAAAAGGAATCGCCTCCCCGTCGGGGAATTGAACCCTGGTCTCCCGCGTGACAGGCGGGGATACTGACCACTATACTAACGAGGACTTATTGGATTCAGTTAAACAGTGCTCACCTCCCTGGGGTTAAGGCATGCCCTCGATCAATTCTCAGTATTGTAATAGGCAGAATTGCTGCTTTTGGTTAGGACAAGTAATCTTTTTTCCTAAATTATTACAATACAGAAATTCCTAGCCAAAAACAATTAGTTTTATGAAGAAATTATTTCATTGAAATAAATATCTATCGATCTGTCTATCTAGCTATCTTTCTATTCATCAATATATATATTTATATATATATATATATATATATATAATGAGCTCACTTTACCATTTGCAGCTTATAACTATTAGCCACCAGGGGTCACTACTAACCAAAAGCAGTCATTCTACTTGTAAATCGTGCCAATCGAGTGGAACAGCGGCCTAGGATTCACCACTGCTTCATCTCATTTTCTAACAGATTGTAGACGTAAATTGGTTTTGATGGTACGCCTGTGCATGCTGAAATATTCAGAGCATATTCTGAATTTCAGTTAACACATCAGTAAGCATTTTGGCCATCAGTGAATTCAACCTTTTTTCTCAATCGGAATAGGCAAGGATAATGACAGATATATTTTACAATGTTAGAAAGTACATCATTTTATTTAATTGTGTGAATAAAAGGAATCGCCTCCCCGTCGGGGAATTGAACCCTGGTCTCCCGCGTGACAGGCGGGGATACTGACCACTATACTAACGAGGACTTATTGGCTTCAGTTAAACAGTGCTCACCTCCCTGGGGTTAAGGCATGCCCTCGATCAATTCTCAGTATTGTAATAGGCAGAATTGCTGCTTTTGGTTAGGACAAGTAATCTTTTTTCCTAAATTATTACAATACAGAAATTCCTAGCCAAAAACAATTAGTTTTATGAAGAAATTATTTCATTGAAATAAATATCTATCGATCTGTCTATCTAGCTATCTTTCTATTCATCAATATATATATTTATATATATATATATATATATATATAATGAGCTCACTTTACCATTTGCAGCTTATAACTATTAGCCACCAGGGGTCACTACTAACCAAAAGCAGTCATTCTACTTGTAAATCGTGCCAATCGAGTGGAACAGCGGCCTAGGATTCACCACTGCTTCATCTCATTTTCTAACAGATTGTAGACGTAAATTGGTTTTGATGGTACGCCTGTGCATGCTGAAATATTCAGAGCATATTCTGAATTTCAGTTAACACATCAGTAAGCATTTTGGCCATCAGTGAATTCAACCTTTTTTCTCAATCGGAATAGGCAAGGATAATGACAGATATATTTTACAATGTTAGAAAGTACATCATTTTATTTAATTGTGTGAATAAAAGGAATCGCCTCCCCGTCGGGGAATTGAACCCTGGTCTCCCGCGTGACAGGCGGGGATACTGACCACTATACTAACGAGGACTTATTGGCTTCAGTTAAACAGTGCTCACCTCCCTGGGGTTAAGGCATGCCCTCGATCAATTCTCAGTATTGTAATAGGCAGAATTGCTGCTTTTGGTTAGGACAAGTAATCTTTTTTCCTAAATTATTACAATACAGAAATTCCTAGCCAAAAACAATTAGTTTTATGAAGAAATTATTTCATTGAAATAAATATCTATCGATCTGTCTATCTAGCTATCTTTCTATTCATCAATATATATATTTATATATATATATATATATATAATCAGCTCACTTTACCATTTGCAGCTTATAACTATTAGCCACCAGGGGTCACTACTAACCAAAAGCAGTCATTCTACTTGTAAATCGTGCCAATCGAGTGGAACAGCGGCCTAGGATTCACCACTGCTTCATCTCATTTTCCAACAGATTGTAGACGTAAATTGGTTTTGATGGTACGCCTGTGCATGCTGAAATATTCAGAGCATATTCTGAATTTCAGTTAACACATCAGTAAGCATTTTGGCCATCAGTGACATCAACCTTTTTTCTCAATCGGAATAGGCAAGGATAATGACAGATATATTTTACAATGTTAGAAAGTACATCATTTTATTTAATTGTGTGAATAAAAGGAATCTCCTCCCCGTCGGTGAATTGAACCCCGGTCTCCCGCGTGACAGGCGGGGATACTGACCACTATACTAACGAGGACTTATTGGCTTCAGTTAAACAGTGCTCATCTCCCTGGGGTTAAGGCATGCCCTCGATCAATTCTCAGTATTGTAATAGGCAGAATTGCTGCTTTTGGTTAGGACAAGTAATCTTTTTTCCTAAATTATTACAATACAGAAATTCCTAGCCAAAAACAATTAGTTTTATGAAGAAATTATTTCATTGAAATAAATATCTATCGATCTGTCTATCTAGCTATCTTTCTATTCATCAATCTATATATTTATATAAATATATATATATATAATCAGCTCACTTTACCATTTGCAGCTTATAACTATTAGCCACCAGGGGTCACTACTAACCAAAAGCAGTCATTCTACTTGTAAATCGTGCCAATCGAGTGGAACAGCGGCCTAGGATTCACCACTGCTTCATCTCATTTTCCAACAGATTGTAGACGTAAATTGGTTTTGATGGTACGCCTGTGCATGCTGAAATATTCAGAGCATATTCTGAATTTCAGTTAACACATCAGTAAGCATTTTGGCCATCAGTGAATTCAACCTTTTTTCTCAATCGGAATAGGCAAGGATAATGACAGATATATTTTACAATGTTAGAACGTACATCATTTTATTTAATTGTGTGAATAAAAGGAATCTCCTCCCCGTCGGGGAATTGAACCCCGGTCTCCCGCGTGACAGGCGGGGATACTGACCACTATACTAACGAGGACTTATTGGCTTCAGTTAAACAGTGCTCATCTCCCTGGGGTTAAGGCATGCCCTCGATCAATTCTCAGTATTGTAATAGGCAGAATTGCTGCTTTTGGTTAGGACAAGTAATCTTTTTTCCTAAATTATTACAATACAGAAATTCCTAGCCAAAAACAATTAGTTTTATGAAGAAATTATTTCATTGAAATAAATATCTATCGATCTGTCTATCTAGCTATCTTTCTATTCATCAATATATATATTTATATATATATATATATATATATAATCAGCTCACTTTACCATTTGCAGCTTATAACTATTAGCCACCAGGGGTCACTACTAACCAAAAGCAGTCATTCTACTTGTAAATCGTGCCAATCGAGTGGAACAGCGGCCTAGGATTCACCACTGCTTCATCTCATTTTCCAACAGATTGTAGACGTAAATTGGTTTTGATGGTACGCCTGTGCATGCTGAAATATTCAGAGCATATTCTGAATTTCAGTTAACACATCAGTAAGCATTTTGGCCATCAGTGACATCAACCTTTTTTCTCAATCGGAATAGGCAAGGATAATGACAGATATATTTTACAATGTTAGAAAGTACATCATTTTATTTAATTGTGTGAATAAAAGGAATCTCCTCCCCGTCGGGGAATTGAACCCCGGTCTCCCGCGTGACAGGCGGGGATACTGACCACTATACTAACGAGGAATTATTGGCTTCAGTTAAACAGTGCTCATCTCCCTGGGGTTAAGGCATGCCCTCGATCAATTCTCAGTATTGTAATAGGCAGAATTGCTGCTTTTGGTTAGGACAAGTAATCTTTTTTCCTAAATTATTACAATACAGAAATTCCTAGCCAAAAACAATTAGTTTTATGAAGAAATTATTTCATTGAAATAAATATCTATCGATCTGTCTATCTAGCTATCTTTCTATTCATCAATATATATATTTATATATATATATATATTTATATATATAATGAGCTCACTTTACCATTTGCAGCTTATAACTATTAGCCACCTGGGGTCACTACTAACCAAAAGCAGTCATTCTACTTGTAAATCGTGCCAATCGAGTGGAACAGCGGCCTAGGATTCACCACTGCTTCATCTCATTTTCTAACAGATTGTAGACGTAAATTGGTTTTGATGGTACGCCTGTCCATGCTGAAATATTCAGAGCATATTCTGAATTTCAGTTAACACATCAGTAAGCATTTTGGCCATCAGTGAATTCAACCTTTTTTCTCAATCGGAATAGGCAAGGATAATGACAGATATATTTTACAATGTTAGAAAGGACATCATTTTATTTAATTGTGTGAATAAAAGGAATCTCCTCCCCGTCGGGGAATTGAACCCCGGTCTCCCGCGTGACAGGCGGGGATACTGACCACTATACTAACGAGGACTTATTGGCTTCAGTTAAACAGTGCTCACCTCCCTGGGGTTAAGGCATGCCCTCGATCAATTCTCAGTATTGTAATAGGCAGAATTGCTGCTTTTGGTTAGGACAAGTAATCTTTTTTCCTAAATTATTACAATACAGAAATTCCTAGCCAAAAACAATTAGTTTTATGAAGAAATTATTTCATTGAAATAAATATCTATCGATCTGTCTATCTAGCTATCTTTCTATTCATCAATATATATATTTATATATATATATATATATATATATATAATGAGCTCACTTTACCATTTGCAGCTTATAACTATTAGCCACCAGGGGTCACTACTAACCAAAAGCAGTCATTCTACTTGTAAATCGTGCCAATCGAGTGGAACAGCGGCCTAGGATTCACCACTGCTTCATCTCATTTTCTAACAGATTGTAGACGTAAATTGGTTTTGATGGTACGCCTGTGCATGCTGAAATATTCAGAGCATATTCTGAATTTCAGTTAACACATCAGTAAGCATTTTGGCCATCAGTGACATCAACCTTTTTTCTCAATCGGAATAGGCAAGGATAATGACAGATATATTTTACAATGTTAGAAAGTACATCATTTTATTTAATTGTGTGAATAAAAGGAATCGCCTCCCCGTCGGTGAATTGAACCCCGGTCTCCCGCGTGACAGGCGGGGATACTGACCACTATACTAACGAGGACTTATTGGCTTCAGTTAAACAGTGCTCATCTCCCTGGGGTTAAGGCATGCCCTCGATCAATTCTCAGTATTGTAATAGGCAGAATTGCTGCTTTTGGTTAGGACAAGTAATCTTTTTTCCTAAATTATTACAATACAGAAATTCCTAGCCAAAAACAATTAGTTTTATGAAGAAATTATTTCATTGAAATAAATATCTATCGATCTGTCTATCTAGCTATCTTTCTATTCATCAATCTATATATTTATATAAATATATATATATATAATCAGCTCACTTTACCATTTGCAGCTTATAACTATTAGCCACCAGGGGTCACTACTAACCAAAAGCAGTCATTCTACTTGTAAATCGTGCCAATCGAGTGGAACAGCGGCCTAGGATTCACCACTGCTTCATCTCATTTTCCAACAGATTGTAGACGTAAATTGGTTTTGATGGTACGCCTGTGCATGCTGAAATATTCAGAGCATATTCTGAATTTCAGTTAACACATCAGTAAGCATTTTGGCCATCAGTGAATTCAACCTTTTTTCTCAATCGGAATAGGCAAGGATAATGACAGATATATTTTACAATGTTAGAACGTACATCATTTTATTTAATTGTGTGAATAAAAGGAATCTCCTCCCCGTCGGGGAATTGAACCCCGGTCTCCCGCGTGACAGGCGGGGATACTGACCACTATACTAACGAGGACTTATTGGCTTCAGTTAAACAGTGCTCATCTCCCTGGGGTTAAGGCATGCCCTCGATCAATTCTCAGTATTGTAATAGGCAGAATTGCTGCTTTTGGTTAGGACAAGTAATCTTTTTTCCTAAATTATTACAATACAGAAATTCCTAGCCAAAAACAATTAGTTTTATGAAGAAATTATTTCATTGAAATAAATATCTATCGATCTGTCTATCTAGCTATCTTTCTATTCATCAATATATATATTTATATATATATATATATATATATAATCAGCTCACTTTACCATTTGCAGCTTATAACTATTAGCCACCAGGGGTCACTACTAACCAAAAGCAGTCATTCTACTTGTAAATCGTGCCAATCGAGTGGAACAGCGGCCTAGGATTCACCACTGCTTCATCTCATTTTCCAACAGATTGTAGACGTAAATTGGTTTTGATGGTACGCCTGTGCATGCTGAAATATTCAGAGCATATTCTGAATTTCAGTTAACACATCAGTAAGCATTTTGGCCATCAGTGACATCAACCTTTTTTCTCAATCGGAATAGGCAAGGATAATGACAGATATATTTTACAATGTTAGAAAGTACATCATTTTATTTAATTGTGTGAATAAAAGGAATCTCCTCCCCGTCGGGGAATTGAACCCCGGTCTCCCGCGTGACAGGCGGGGATACTGACCACTATACTAACGAGGAATTATTGGCTTCAGTTAAACAGTGCTCATCTCCCTGGGGTTAAGGCATGCCCTCGATCAATTCTCAGTATTGTAATAGGCAGAATTGCTGCTTTTGGTTAGGACAAGTAATCTTTTTTCCTAAATTATTACAATACAGAAATTCCTAGCCAAAAACAATTAGTTTTATGAAGAAATTATTTCATTGAAATAAATATCTATCGATCTGTCTATCTAGCTATCTTTCTATTCATCAATATATATATTTATATATATATATATATTTATATATATAATGAGCTCACTTTACCATTTGCAGCTTATAACTATTAGCCACCTGGGGTCACTACTAACCAAAAGCAGTCATTCTACTTGTAAATCGTGCCAATCGAGTGGAACAGCGGCCTAGGATTCACCACTGCTTCATCTCATTTTCTAACAGATTGTAGACGTAAATTGGTTTTGATGGTACGCCTGTCCATGCTGAAATATTCAGAGCATATTCTGAATTTCAGTTAACACATCAGTAAGCATTTTGGCCATCAGTGAATTCAACCTTTTTTCTCAATCGGAATAGGCAAGGATAATGACAGATATATTTTACAATGTTAGAAAGGACATCATTTTATTTAATTGTGTGAATAAAAGGAATCTCCTCCCCGTCGGGGAATTGAACCCCGGTCTCCCGCGTGACAGGCGGGGATACTGACCACTATACTAACGAGGACTTATTGGCTTCAGTTAAACAGTGCTCACCTCCCTGGGGTTAAGGCATGCCCTCGATCAATTCTCAGTATTGTAATAGGCAGAATTGCTGCTTTTGGTTAGGACAAGTAATCTTTTTTCCTAAATTATTACAATACAGAAATTCCTAGCCAAAAACAATTAGTTTTATGAAGAAATTATTTCATTGAAATAAATATCTATCGATCTGTCTATCTAGCTATCTTTCTATTCATCAATATATATATTTATATATATATATATATATATATATATAATGAGCTCACTTTACCATTTGCAGCTTATAACTATTAGCCACCAGGGGTCACTACTAACCAAAAGCAGTCATTCTACTTGTAAATCGTGCCAATCGAGTGGAACAGCGGCCTAGGATTCACCACTGCTTCATCTCATTTTCTAACAGATTGTAGACGTAAATTGGTTTTGATGGTACGCCTGTGCATGCTGAAATATTCAGAGCATATTCTGAATTTCAGTTAACACATCAGTAAGCATTTTGGCCATCAGTGAATTCAACCTTTTTTCTCAATCGGAATAGGCAAGGATAATGACAGATATATTTTACAATGTTAGAAAGTACATCATTTTATTTAATTGTGTGAATAAAAGGAATCGCCTCCCCGTCGGGGAATTGAACCCTGGTCTCCCGCGTGACAGGCGGGGATACTGACCACTATACTAACGAGGACTTATTGGCTTCAGTTAAACAGTGCTCACCTCCCTGGGGTTAAGGCATGCCCTCGATCAATTCTCAGTATTGTAATAGGCAGAATTGCTGCTTTTGGTTAGGACAAGTAATCTTTTTTCCTAAATTATTACAATACAGAAATTCCTAGCCAAAAACAATTAGTTTTATGAAGAAATTATTTCATTGAAATAAATATCTATCGATCTGTCTATCTAGCTATCTTTCTATTCATCAATATATATATTTATATATATATATATATATATATATAATGAGCTCACTTTACCATTTGCAGCTTATAACTATTAGCCACCAGGGGTCACTACTAACCAAAAGCAGTCATTCTACTTGTAAATCGTGCCAATCGAGTGGAACAGCGGCCTAGGATTCACCACTGCTTCATCTCATTTTCTAACAGATTGTAGACGTAAATTGGTTTTGATGGTACGCCTGTGCATGCTGAAATATTCAGAGCATATTCTGAATTTCAGTTAACACATCAGTAAGCATTTTGGCCATCAGTGAATTCAACCTTTTTTCTCAATCGGAATAGGCAAGGATAATGACAGATATATTTTACAATGTTAGAAAGTACATCATTTTATTTAATTGTGTGAATAAAAGGAATCGCCTCCCCGTCGGGGAATTGAACCCTGGTCTCCCGCGTGACAGGCGGGGATACTGACCACTATACTAACGAGGACTTATTGGCTTCAGTTAAACAGTGCTCACCTCCCTGGGGTTAAGGCATGCCCTCGATCAATTCTCAGTATTGTAATAGGCAGAATTGCTGCTTTTGGTTAGGACAAGTAATCTTTTTTCCTAAATTATTACAATACAGAAATTCCTAGCCAAAAACAATTAGTTTTATGAAGAAATTATTTCATTGAAATAAATATCTATCGATCTGTCTATCTAGCTATCTTTCTATTCATCAATATATATATTTATATATATATATATATATATATATAATGAGCTCACTTTACCATTTGCAGCTTATAACTATTAGCCACCAGGGGTCACTACTAACCAAAAGCAGTCATTCTACTTGTAAATCGTGCCAATCGAGTGGAACAGCGGCCTAGGATTCACCACTGCTTCATCTCATTTTCCAACAGATTGTAGACGTAAATTGATTTTGATGGTACGCCTGTGCATGCTGAAATATTCAGAGCATATTCTGAATTTCAGTTAACACATCAGTAAGCATTTTGGCCATCAGTGACATCAACCTTTTTTCTCAATCGGAATAGGCAAGGATAATGACAGATATATTTTACAATGTTAGAAAGTACATCATTTTATTTAATTGTGTGAATAAAAGGAATCTCCTCCCCGTCGGGGAATTGAACCCCGGTCTCCCGCGTGACAGGCGGGGATACTGACCACTATACTAACGAGGACTTATTGGCTTCAGTTAAACAGTGCTCACCTCCCTGGGGTTAAGGCATGCCCTCGATCAATTCTCAGTATTGTAATAGGCAGAATTGCTGCTTTTGGTTAGGACAAGTAATCTTTTTTCCTAAATTATTACAATACAGAAATTCCTAGCCAAAAACAATTAGTTTTATGAAGAAATTATTTCATTGAAATAAATATCTATCGATCTGTCTATCTAGCTATCTTTCTATTCATCAATCTATATATTTATATAAATATATATATATATAATCAGCTCACTTTACCATTTGCAGCTTATAACTATTAGCCACCAGGGGTCACTACTAACCAAAAGCAGTCATTCTACTTGTAAATCGTGCCAATCGAGTGGAACAGCGGCCTAGGATTCACCACTGCTTCATCTCATTTTCCAACAGATTGTAGACGTAAATTGGTTTTGATGGTACGCCTGTGCATGCTGAAATATTCAGAGCATATTCTGAATTTCAGTTAACACATCAGTAAGCATTTTGGCCATCAGTGACATCAACCTTTTTTCTCAATCGGAATAGGCAAGGATAATGACAGATATATTTTACAATGTTAGAAAGTACATCATTTTATTTAATTGTGTGAATAAAAGGAATCTCCTCCCCGTCGGGGAATTGAACCCCGGTCTCCCGCGTGACAGGCGGGGATACTGACCACTATACTAACGAGGACTTATTGGCTTCAGTTAAACAGTGCTCATCTCCCTGGGGTTAAGGCATGCCCTCGATCAATTCTCAGTATTGTAATAGGCAGAATTGCTGCTTTTGGTTAGGACAAGTAATCTTTTTTCCTAAATTATTACAATACAGAAATTCCTAGCCAAAAACAATTAGTTTTATGAAGAAATTATTTCATTGAAATAAATATCTATCGATCTGTCTATCTAGCTATCTTTCTATTCATCAATATATATATTTATATATATATATATATATATAATCAGCTCACTTTACCATTTGCAGCTTATAACTATTAGCCACCAGGGGTCACTACTAACCAAAAGCAGTCATTCTACTTGTAAATCGTGCCAATCGAGTGGAACAGCGGCCTAGGATTCACCACTGCTTCATCTCATTTTCCAACAGATTGTAGACGTAAATTGGTTTTGATGGTACGCCTGTGCATGCTGAAATATTCAGAGCATATTCTGAATTTCAGTTAACACATCAGTAAGCATTTTGGCCATCAGTGAATTCAACCTTTTTTCTCAATCGGAATAGGCAAGGATAATGATAGATATATTTTACAATGTTAGAACGTACATCATTTTATTTAATTGTGTGAATAAAAGGAATCTCCTCCCCGTCGGGGAATTGAACCCCGGTCTCCCGCGTGACAGGCGGGGATACTGACCACTATACTAACGAGGACTTATTGGCTTCAGTTAAACAGTGCTCATCTCCCTGGGGTTAAGGCATGCCCTCGATCAATTCTCAGTATTGTAATAGGCAGAATTGCTGCTTTTGGTTAGGACAAGTAATCTTTTTTCCTAAATTATTACAATACAGAAATTCCTAGCCAAAAACAATTAGTTTTATGAAGAAATTATTTCATTGAAATAAATATCTATCGATCTGTCTATCTAGCTATCTTTCTATTCATCAATATATATATTTATATATATATATATATATATATAATCAGCTCACTTTACCATTTGCAGCTTATAACTATTAGCCACCAGGGGTCACTACTAACCAAAAGCAGTCATTCTACTTGTAAATCGTGCCAATCGAGTGGAACAGCGGCCTAGGATTCACCACTGCTTCATCTCATTTTCCAACAGATTGTAGACGTAAATTGGTTTTGATGGTACGCCTGTGCATGCTGAAATATTCAGAGCATATTCTGAATTTCAGTTAACACATCAGTAAGCATTTTGGCCATCAGTGACATCAACCTTTTTTCTCAATCGGAATAGGCAAGGATAATGACAGATATATTTTACAATGTTAGAAAGTACATCATTTTATTTAATTGTGTGAATAAAAGGAATCTCCTCCCCGTCGGTGAATTGAACCCCGGTCTCCAGCGTGACAGGCGGGGATACTGACCACTATACTAACGAGGACTTATTGGCTTCAGTTAAACAGTGCTCATCTCCCTGGGGTTAAGGCATGCCCTCGATCAATTCTCAGTATTGTAATAGGCAGAATTGCTGCTTTTGGTTAGGACAAGTAATCTTTTTTCCTAAATTATTACAATACAGAAATTCCTAGCCAAAAACAATTAGTTTTATGAAGAAATTATTTCATTGAAATAAATATCTATCGATCTGTCTATCTAGCTATCTTTCTATTCATCAATCTATATATTTATATAAATATATATATATATAATCAGCTCACTTTACCATTTGCAGCTTATAACTATTAGCCACCAGGGGTCACTACTAACCAAAAGCAGTCATTCTACTTGTAAATCGTGCCAATCGAGTGGAACAGCGGCCTAGGATTCACCACTGCTTCATCTCATTTTCCAACAGATTGTAGACGTAAATTGGTTTTGATGGTACGCCTGTGCATGCTGAAATATTCAGAGCATATTCTGAATTTCAGTTAACACATCAGTAAGCATTTTGGCCATCAGTGAATTCAACCTTTTTTCTCAATCGGAATAGGCAAGGATAATGACAGATATATTTTACAATGTTAGAACGTACATCATTTTATTTAATTGTGTGAATAAAAGGAATCTCCTCCCCGTCGGGGAATTGAACCCCGGTCTCCCGCGTGACAGGCGGGGATACTGACCACTATACTAACGAGGACGTATTGGCTTCAGTTAAACAGTGCTCATCTCCCTGGGGTTAAGGCATGCCCTCGATCAATTCTCAGTATTGTAATAGGCAGAATTGCTGCTTTTGGTTAGGACAAGTAATCTTTTTTCCTAAATTATTACAATACAGAAATTCCTAGCCAAAAACAATTAGTTTTATGAAGAAATTATTTCATTGAAATAAATATCTATCGATCTGTCTATCTAGCTATCTTTCTATTCATCAATATATATATTTATATATATATATATATATATATATAATCAGCTCACTTTACCATTTGCAGCTTATAACTATTAGCCACCAGGGGTCACTACTAACCAAAAGCAGTCATTCTACTTGTAAATCGTGCCAATCGAGTGGAACAGCGGCCTAGGATTCACCACTGCTTCATCTCATTTTCCAACAGATTGTAGACGTAAATTGGTTTTGATGGTACGCCTGTGCATGCTGAAATATTCAGAGCATATTCTGAATTTCAGTTAACACATCAGTAAGCATTTTGGCCATCAGTGACATCAACCTTTTTTCTCAATCGGAATAGGCAAGGATAATGACAGATATATTTTACAATGTTAGAAAGTACATCATTTTATTTAATTGTGTGAATAAAAGGAATCTCCTCCCCGTCGGGGAATTGAACCCCGGTCTCCCGCGTGACAGGCGGGGATACTGACCACTATACTAACGAGGACTTATTGGCTTCAGTTAAACAGTGCTCATCTCCCTGGGGTTAAGGCATGCCCTCGATCAATTCTCAGTATTGTAATAGGCAGAATTGCTGCTTTTGGTTAGGACAAGTAATCTTTTTTCCTAAATTATTACAATACAGAAATTCCTAGCCAAAAACAATTAGTTTTATGAAGAAATTATTTCATTGAAATAAATATCTATCGATCTGTCTATCTAGCTATCTTTCTATTCATCAATATATATATTTATATATATATATATATATATATATATAATGAGCTCACTTTACCATTTGCAGCTTATAACTATTAGCCACCTGGGGTCACTACTAACCAAAAGCAGTCATTCTACTTGTAAATCGTGCCAATCGAGTGGAACAGCGGCCTAGGATTCACCACTGCTTCATCTCATTTTCTAACAGATTGTAGACGTAAATTGGTTTTGATGGTACGCCTGTCCATGCTGAAATATTCAGAGCATATTCTGAATTTCAGTTAACACATCAGTAAGCATTTTGGCCATCAGTGAATTCAACCTTTTTTCTCAATCGGAATAGGCAAGGATAATGACAGATATATTTTACAATGTTAGAAAGGACATCATTTTATTTAATTGTGTGAATAAAAGGAATCTCCTCCCCGTCGGGGAATTGAACCCCGGTCTCCCGCGTGACAGGCGGGGATACTGACCACTATACTAACGAGGACTTATTGGCTTCAGTTAAACAGTGCTCACCTCCCTGGGGTTAAGGCATGCCCTCGATCAATTCTCAGTATTGTAATAGGCAGAATTGCTGCTTTTGGTTAGGACAAGTAATCTTTTTTCCTAAATTATTACAATACAGAAATTCCTAGCCAAAAACAATTAGTTTTATGAAGAAATTATTTCATTGAAATAAATATCTATCGATCTGTCTATCTAGCTATCTTTCTATTCATCAATATATATATTTATATATATATATATATATATAATCAGCTCACTTTACCATTTGCAGCTTATAACTATTAGCCACCAGGGGTCACTACTAACCAAAAGCAGTCATTCTACTTGTAAATCGTGCCAATCGAGTGGAACAGCGGCCTAGGATTCACCACTGCTTCATCTCATTTTCCAACAGATTGTAGACGTAAATTGGTTTTGATGGTACGCCTGTGCATGCTGAAATATTCAGAGCATATTCTGAATTTCAGTTAACACATCAGTAAGCATTTTGGCCATCAGTGAATTCAACCTTTTTTCTCAATCGGAATAGGCAAGGATAATGACAGATATATTTTACAATGTTAGAAAGTACATCATTTTATTTAATTGTGTGAATAAAAGGAATCGCCTCCCCGTCGGGGAATTGAACCCTGGTCTCCCGCTTGACAGGCGGGGATACTGACCACTATACTAACGAGGACTTATTGGCTTCAGTTAAACAGTGCTCACCTCCCTGGGGTTAAGGCATGCCCTCGATCAATTCTCAGTATTGTAATAGGCAGAATTGCTGCTTTTGGTTAGGACAAGTAATCTTTTTTCCTAAATTATTACAATACAGAAATTCCTAGCCAAAAACAATTAGTTTTATGAAGAAATTATTTCATTGAAATAAATATCTATCGATCTGTCTATCTAGCTATCTTTCTATTCATCAATATATATATTTATATATATATATATATATATATATAATGAGCTCACTTTACCATTTGCAGCTTATAACTATTAGCCACCAGGGGTCACTACTAACCAAAAGCAGTCATTCTACTTGTAAATCGTGCCAATCGAGTGGAACAGCGGCCTAGGATTCACCACTGCTTCATCTCATTTTCTAACAGATTGTAGACGTAAATTGGTTTTGATGGTACGCCTGTGCATGCTGAAATATTCAGAGCATATTCTGAATTTCAGTTAACACATCAGTAAGCATTTTGGCCATCAGTGAATTCAACCTTTTTTCTCAATCGGAATAGGCAAGGATAATGACAGATATATTTTACAATGTTAGAAAGTACATCATTTTATTTAATTGTGTGAATAAAAGGAATCGCCTCCCCGTCGGGGAATTGAACCCTGGTCTCCCGCGTGACAGGCGGGGATACTGACCACTATACTAACGAGGACTTATTGGCTTCAGTTAAACAGTGCTCACCTCCCTGGGGTTAAGGCATGCCCTCGATCAATTCTCAGTATTGTAATAGGCAGAATTGCTGCTTTTGGTTAGGACAAGTAATCTTTTTTCCTAAATTATTACAATACAGAAATTCCTAGCCAAAAACAATTAGTTTTATGAAGAAATTATTTCATTGAAATAAATATCTATCGATCTGTCTATCTAGCTATCTTTCTATTCATCAATATATATATTTATATATATATATATATATATATATATAATGAGCTCACTTTACCATTTGCAGCTTATAACTATTAGCCACCAGGGGTCACTACTAACCAAAAGCAGTCATTCTACTTGTAAATCGTGCCAATCGAGTGGAACAGCGGCCTAGGATTCACCACTGCTTCATCTCATTTTCTAACAGATTGTAGACGTAAATTGGTTTTGATGGTACGCCTGTGCATGCTGAAATATTCAGAGCATATTCTGAATTTCAGTTAACACATCAGTAAGCATTTTGGCCATCAGTGAATTCAACCTTTTTTCTCAATCGGAATAGGCAAGGATAATGACAGATATATTTTACAATGTTAGAAAGTACATCATTTTATTTAATTGTGTGAATAAAAGGAATCGCCTCCCCGTCGGGGAATTGAACCCTGGTCTCCCGCGTGACAGGCGGGGATACTGACCACTATACTAACGAGGACTTATTGGCTTCAGTTAAACAGTGCTCACCTCCCTGGGGTTAAGGCATGCCCTCGATCAATTATCAGTATTGTAATAGGCAGAATTGCTGCTTTTGGTTAGGACAAGTAATCTTTTTTCCTAAATTATTACAATACAGAAATTCCTAGCCAAAAACAATTAGTTTTATGAAGAAATTATTTCATTGAAATAAATATCTATCGATCTGTCTATCTAGCTATCTTTCTATTCATCAATATATATATTTATATATATATATATATATATATATATATAATGAGCTCACTTTACCATTTGCAGCTTATAACTATTAGCCACCAGGGGTCACTACTAACCAAAAGCAGTCATTCTACTTGTAAATCGTGCCAATCGAGTGGAACAGCGGCCTAGGATTCACCACTGCTTCATCTCATTTTCTAACAGATTGTAGACGTAAATTGATTTTGATGGTACGCCTGTGCATGCTGAAATATTCAGAGCATATTCTGAATTTCAGTTAACACATCAGTAAGCATTTTGGCCATCAGTGACATCAACCTTTTTTCTCAATCGGAATAGGCAAGGATAATGACAGATATATTTTACAATGTTAGAAAGTACATCATTTTATTTAATTGTGTGAATAAAAGGAATCTCCTCCCCGTCGGGGAATTGAACCCCGGTCTCCCGCGTGACAGGCGGGGATACTGACCACTATACTAACGAGGACTTATTGGCTTCAGTTAAACAGTGCTCACCTCCCTGGGGTTAAGGCATGCCCTCGATCAATTCTCAGTATTGTAATAGGCAGAATTGCTGCTTTTGGTTAGGACAAGTAATCTTTTTTCCTAAATTATTACAATACAGAAATTCCTAGCCAAAAACAATTAGTTTTATGAAGAAATTATTTCATTGAAATAAATATCTATCGATCTGTCTATCTAGCTATCTTTCTATTCATCAATCTATATATTTATATAAATATATATATATATAATCAGCTCACTTTACCATTTGCAGCTTATAACTATTAGCCACCAGGGGTCACTACTAACCAAAAGCAGTCATTCTACTTGTAAATCGTGCCAATCGAGTGGAACAGCGGCCTAGGATTCACCACTGCTTCATCTCATTTTCCAACAGATTGTAGACGTAAATTGGTTTTGATGGTACGCCTGTGCATGCTGAAATATTCAGAGCATATTCTGAATTTCAGTTAACACATCAGTAAGCATTTTGGCCATCAGTGACATCAACCTTTTTTCTCAATCGGAATAGGCAAGGATAATGACAGATATATTTTACAATGTTAGAAAGTACATCATTTTATTTAATTGTGTGAATAAAAGGAATCTCCTCCCCGTCGGGGAATTGAACCCCGGTCTCCCGCGTGACAGGCGGGGATACTGACCACTATACTAACGAGGACTTATTGGCTTCAGTTAAACAGTGCTCATCTCCCTGGGGTTAAGGCATGCCCTCGATCAATTCTCAGTATTGTAATAGGCAGAATTGCTGCTTTTGGTTAGGACAAGTAATCTTTTTTCCTAAATTATTACAATACAGAAATTCCTAGCCAAAAACAATTAGTTTTATGAAGAAATTATTTCATTGAAATAAATATCTATCGATCTGTCTATCTAGCTATCTTTCTATTCATCAATATATATATTTATATATATATATATATATATAATCAGCTCACTTTACCATTTGCAGCTTATAACTATTAGCCACCAGGGGTCACTACTAACCAAAAGCAGTCATTCTACTTGTAAATCGTGCCAATCGAGTGGAACAGCGGCCTAGGATTCACCACTGCTTCATCTCATTTTCCAACAGATTGTAGACGTAAATTGGTTTTGATGGTACGCCTGTGCATGCTGAAATATTCAGAGCATATTCTGAATTTCAGTTAACACATCAGTAAGCATTTTGGCCATCAGTGAATTCAACCTTTTTTCTCAATCGGAATAGGCAAGGATAATGATAGATATATTTTACAATGTTAGAACGTACATCATTTTATTTAATTGTGTGAATAAAAGGAATCTCCTCCCCGTCGGGGAATTGAACCCCGGTCTCCCGCGTGACAGGCGGGGATACTGACCACTATACTAACGAGGACTTATTGGCTTCAGTTAAACAGTGCTCATCTCCCTGGGGTTAAGGCATGCCCTCGATCAATTCTCAGTATTGTAATAGGCAGAATTGCTGCTTTTGGTTAGGACAAGTAATCTTTTTTCCTAAATTATTACAATACAGAAATTCCTAGCCAAAAACAATTAGTTTTATGAAGAAATTATTTCATTGAAATAAATATCTATCGATCTGTCTATCTAGCTATCTTTCTATTCATCAATATATATATTTATATATATATATATATATATAATCAGCTCACTTTACCATTTGCAGCTTATAACTATTAGCCACCAGGGGTCACTACTAACCAAAAGCAGTCATTCTACTTGTAAATCGTGCCAATCGAGTGGAACAGCGGCCTAGGATTCACCACTGCTTCATCTCATTTTCCAACAGATTGTAGACGTAAATTGGTTTTGATGGTACGCCTGTGCATGCTGAAATATTCAGAGCATATTCTGAATTTCAGTTAACACATCAGTAAGCATTTTGGCCATCAGTGACATCAACCTTTTTTCTCAATCGGAATAGGCAAGGATAATGACAGATATATTTTACAATGTTAGAAAGTACATCATTTTATTTAATTGTGTGAATAAAAGGAATCTCCTCCCCGTCGGGGAATTGAACCCTGGTCTCCCGCGTGACAGGCGGGGATACTGACCACTATACTAACGAGGACTTATTGGCTTCAGTTAAACAGTGCTCACCTCCCTGGGGTTAAGGCATGCCCTCGATCAATTCTCAGTATTGTAATAGGCAGAATTGCTGCTTTTGGTTAGGACAAGTAATCTTTTTTCCTAAATTATTACAATACAGAAATTCCTAGCCAAAAACAATTAGTTTTATGAAGAAATTATTTCATTGAAATAAATATCTATCGATCTGTCTATCTAGCTATCTTTCTATTCATCAATATATATATTTATATATATATATATATATATATATAATGAGCTCACTTTACCATTTGCAGCTTATAACTATTAGCCACCAGGGGTCACTACTAACCAAAAGCAGTCATTCTACTTGTAAATCGTGCCAATCGAGTGGAACAGCGGCCTAGGATTCACCACTGCTTCATCTCATTTTCTAACAGATTGTAGACGTAAATTGGTTTTGATGGTACGCCTGTGCATGCTGAAATATTCAGAGCATATTCTGAATTTCAGTTAACACATCAGTAAGCATTTTGGCCATCAGTGAATTCAACCTTTTTTCTCAATCGGAATAGGCAAGGATAATGACAGATATATTTTACAATGTTAGAAAGTACATCATTTTATTTAATTGTGTGAATAAAAGGAATCGCCTCCCCGTCGGGGAATTGAACCCTGGTCTCCCGCGTGACAGGCGGGGATACTGACCACTATACTAACGAGGACTTATTGGCTTCAGTTAAACAGTGCTCACCTCCCTGGGGTTAAGGCATGCCCTCGATCAATTCTCAGTATTGTAATAGGCAGAATTGCTGCTTTTGGTTAGGACAAGTAATCTTTTTTCCTAAATTATTACAATACAGAAATTCCTAGCCAAAAACAATTAGTTTTATGAAGAAATTATTTCATTGAAATAAATATCTATCGATCTGTCTATCTAGCTATCTTTCTATTCATCAATATATATATTTATATATATATATATATATATATATAATGAGCTCACTTTACCATTTGCAGCTTATAACTATTAGCCACCAGGGGTCACTACTAACCAAAAGCAGTCATTCTACTTGTAAATCGTGCCAATCGAGTGGAACAGCGGCCTAGGATTCACCACTGCTTCATCTCATTTTCTAACAGATTGTAGACGTAAATTGATTTTGATGGTACGCCTGTGCATGCTGAAATATTCAGAGCATATTCTGAATTTCAGTTAACACATCAGTAAGCATTTTGGCCATCAGTGACATCAACCTTTTTTCTCAATCGGAATAGGCAAGGATAATGACAGATATATTTTACAATGTTAGAAAGTACATCATTTTATTTAATTGTGTGAATAAAAGGAATCTCCTCCCCGTCGGGGAATTGAACCCCGGTCTCCCGCGTGACAGGCGGGGATACTGACCACTATACTAACGAGGACTTATTGGCTTCAGTTAAACAGTGCTCACCTCCCTGGGGTTAAGGCATGCCCTCGATCAATTCTCAGTATTGTAATAGGCAGAATTGCTGCTTTTGGTTAGGACAAGTAATCTTTTTTCCTAAATTATTACAATACAGAAATTCCTAGCCAAAAACAATTAGTTTTATGAAGAAATTATTTCATTGAAATAAATATCTATCGATCTGTCTATCTAGCTATCTTTCTATTCATCAATCTATATATTTATATAAATATATATATATATAATCAGCTCACTTTACCATTTGCAGCTTATAACTATTAGCCACCAGGGGTCACTACTAACCAAAAGCAGTCATTCTACTTGTAAATCGTGCCAATCGAGTGGAACAGCGGCCTAGGATTCACCACTGCTTCATCTCATTTTCCAACAGATTGTAGACGTAAATTGGTTTTGATGGTACGCCTGTGCATGCTGAAATATTCAGAGCATATTCTGAATTTCAGTTAACACATCAGTAAGCATTTTGGCCATCAGTGACATCAACCTTTTTTCTCAATCGGAATAGGCAAGGATAATGACAGATATATTTTACAATGTTAGAAAGTACATCATTTTATTTAATTGTGTGAATAAAAGGAATCTCCTCCCCGTCGGGGAATTGAACCCCGGTCTCCCGCGTGACAGGCGGGGATACTGACCACTATACTAACGAGGACTTATTGGCTTCAGTTAAACAGTGCTCATCTCCCTGGGGTTAAGGCATGCCCTCGATCAATTCTCAGTATTGTAATAGGCAGAATTGCTGCTTTTGGTTAGGACAAGTAATCTTTTTTCCTAAATTATTACAATACAGAAATTCCTAGCCAAAAACAATTAGTTTTATGAAGAAATTATTTCATTGAAATAAATATCTATCGATCTGTCTATCTAGCTATCTTTCTATTCATCAATATATATATTTATATATATATATATATATATATAATCAGCTCACTTTACCATTTGCAGCTTATAACTATTAGCCACCAGGGGTCACTACTAACCAAAAGCAGTCATTCTACTTGTAAATCGTGCCAATCGAGTGGAACAGCGGCCTAGGATTCACCACTGCTTCATCTCATTTTCCAACAGATTGTAGACGTAAATTGGTTTTGATGGTACGCCTGTGCATGCTGAAATATTCAGAGCATATTCTGAATTTCAGTTAACACATCAGTAAGCATTTTGGCCATCAGTGAATTCAACCTTTTTTCTCAATCGGAATAGGCAAGGATAATGATAGATATATTTTACAATGTTAGAACGTACATCATTTTATTTAATTGTGTGAATAAAAGGAATCTCCTCCCCGTCGGGGAATTGAACCCCGGTCTCCCGCGTGACAGGCGGGGATACTGACCACTATACTAACGAGGACTTATTGGCTTCAGTTAAACAGTGCTCATCTCCCTGGGGTTAAGGCATGCCCTCGATCAATTCTCAGTATTGTAATAGGCAGAATTGCTGCTTTTGGTTAGGACAAGTAATCTTTTTTCCTAAATTATTACAATACAGAAATTCCTAGCCAAAAACAATTAGTTTTATGAAGAAATTATTTCATTGAAATAAATATCTATCGATCTGTCTATCTAGCTATCTTTCTATTCATCAAAATATATATTTATATATATATATATATATATATATATAATGAGCTCACTTTACCATTTGCAGCTTATAACTATTAGCCACCAGGGGTCACTACTAACCAAAAGCAGTCATTCTACTTGTAAATCGTGCCAATCGAGTGGAACAGCGGCCTAGGATTCACCACTACTTCATCTCATTTTCTAACAGATTGTAGACGTAAATTGGTTTTGATGGTACGCCTGTGCATGCTGAAATATTCAGAGCATATTCTGAATTTCAGTTAACACATCAGTAAGCATTTTGGCCATCAGTGAATTCAACCTTTTTTCTCAATCGGAATAGGCAAGGATAATGACAGATATATTTTACAATGTTAGAAAGTACATCATTTTATTTAATTGTGTGAATAAAAGGAATCGCCTCCCCGTCGGGGAATTGAACCCTGGTCTCCCGCGTGACAGGCGGGGATACTGACCACTATACTAACGAGGACTTATTGGCTTCAGTTAAACAGTGCTCACCTCCCTGGGGTTAAGGCATGCCCTCGATCAATTCTCAGTATTGTAATAGGCAGAATTGCTGCTTTTGGTTAGGACAAGTAATCTTTTTTCCTAAATTATTACAATACAGAAATTCCTAGCCAAAAACAATTAGTTTTATGAAGAAATTATTTCATTGAAATAAATATCTATCGATCTGTCTATCTAGCTATCTTTCTATTCATCAATATATATATTTATATATATATATATATATATATATATATATATAATGAGCTCACTTTACCATTTGCAGCTTATAACTATTAGCCACCAGGGGTCACTACTAACCAAAAGCAGTCATTCTACTTGTAAATCGTGCCAATCGAGTGGAACAGCGGCCTAGGATTCACCACTGCTTCATCTCATTTTCTAACAGATTGTAGACGTAAATTGATTTTGATGGTACGCCTGTGCATGCTGAAATATTCAGAGCATATTCTGAATTTCAGTTAACACATCAGTAAGCATTTTGGCCATCAGTGACATCAACCTTTTTTCTCAATCGGAATAGGCAAGGATAATGACAGATATATTTTACAATGTTAGAAAGTACATCATTTTATTTAATTGTGTGAATAAAAGGAATCTCCTCCCCGTCGGGGAATTGAACCCCGGTCTCCCGCGTGACAGGCGGGGATACTGACCACTATACTAACGAGGACTTATTGGCTTCAGTTAAACAGTGCTCACCTCCCTGGGGTTAAGGCATGCCCTCGATCAATTCTCAGTATTGTAATAGGCAGAATTGCTGCTTTTGGTTAGGACAAGTAATCTTTTTTCCTAAATTATTACAATACAGAAATTCCTAGCCAAAAACAATTAGTTTTATGAAGAAATTATTTCATTGAAATAAATATCTATCGATCTGTCTATCTAGCTATCTTTCTATTCATCAATCTATATATTTATATAAATATATATATATATAATCAGCTCACTTTACCATTTGCAGCTTATAACTATTAGCCACCAGGGGTCACTACTAACCAAAAGCAGTCATTCTACTTGTAAATCGTGCCAATCGAGTGGAACAGCGGCCTAGGATTCACCACTGCTTCATCTCATTTTCCAACAGATTGTAGACATAAATTGGTTTTGATGGTACGCCTGTGCATGCTGAAATATTCAGAGCATATTCTGAATTTCAGTTAACACATCAGTAAGCATTTTGGCCATCAGTGAATTCAACCTTTTTTCTCAATCGGAATAGGCAAGGATAATGACAGATATATTTTACAATGTTAGAAAGTACATCATTTTATTTAATTGTGTGAATAAAAGGAATCGCCTCCCCGTCGGGGAATTGAACCCCGGTCTCCCGCGTGACAGGCGGGGATACTGACCACTATACTAACGAGGACTTATTGGCTTCAGTTAAACAGTGCTCACCTCCCTGGGGTTAAGGCATGCCCTCGATCAATTCTCAGTATTGTAATAGGCAGAATTGCTGCTTTTGGTTAGGACAAGTAATCTTTTTTCCTAAATTATTACAATACAGAAATTCCTAGCCAAAAACAATTAGTTTTATGAAGAAATTATTTCATTGAAATAAATATCTATCGATCTGTCTATCTAGCTATCTTTCTATTCATCAATATATATATTTATATATATATATATATATATATATAATGAGCTCACTTTACCATTTGCAGCTTATAACTATTAGCCACCAGGGGTCACTACTAACCAAAAGCAGTCATTCTACTTGTAAATCGTGCCAATCGAGTGGAACAGCGGCCTAGGATTCACCACTGCTTCATCTCATTTTCTAACAGATTGTAGACGTAAATTGGTTTTGATGGTACGCCTGTGCATGCTGAAATATTCAGAGCATATTCTGAATTTCAGTTAACACATCAGTAAGCATTTTGGCCATCAGTGAATTCAACCTTTTTTCTCAATCGGAATAGGCAAGGATAATGACAGATATATTTTACAATGTTAGAAAGTACATCATTTTATTTAATTGTGTGAATAAAAGGAATCGCCTCCCCGTCGGGGAATTGAACCCTGGTCTCCCGCGTGACAGGCGGGGATACTGACCACTATACTAACGAGGACTTATTGGCTTCAGTTAAACAGTGCTCACCTCCCTGGGGTTAAGGCATGCCCTCGATCAATTCTCAGTATTGTAATAGGCAGAATTGCTGCTTTTGGTTAGGACAAGTAATCTTTTTTCCTAAATTATTACAATACAGAAATTCCTAGCCAAAAACAATTAGTTTTATGAAGAAATTATTTCATTGAAATAAATATCTATCGATCTGTCTATCTAGCTATCTTTCTATTCATCAATATATATATTTATATATATATATATATATATATATAATGAGCTCACTTTACCATTTGCAGCTTATAACTATTAGCCACCAGGGGTCACTACTAACCAAAAGCAGTCATTCTACTTGTAAATCGTGCCAATCGAGTGGAACAGCGGCCTAGGATTCACCACTGCTTCATCTCATTTTCTAACAGATTGTAGACGTAAATTGATTTTGATGGTACGCCTGTGCATGCTGAAATATTCAGAGCATATTCTGAATTTCAGTTAACACATCAGTAAGCATTTTGGCCATCAGTGACATCAACCTTTTTTCTCAATCGGAATAGGCAAGGATAATGACAGATATATTTTACAATGTTAGAAAGTACATCATTTTATTTAATTGTGTGAATAAAAGGAATCTCCTCCCCGTCGGGGAATTGAACCCCGGTCTCCCGCGTGACAGGCGGGGATACTGACCACTATACTAACGAGGACTTATTGGCTTCAGTTAAACAGTGCTCACCTCCCTGGGGTTAAGGCATGCCCTCGATCAATTCTCAGTATTGTAATAGGCAGAATTGCTGCTTTTGGTTAGGACAAGTAATCTTTTTTCCTAAATTATTACAATACAGAAATTCCTAGCCAAAAACAATTAGTTTTATGAAGAAATTATTTCATTGAAATAAATATCTATCGATCTGTCTATCTAGCTATCTTTCTATTCATCAATCTATATATTTATATAAATATATATATATATAATCAGCTCACTTTACCATTTGCAGCTTATAACTATTAGCCACCAGGGGTCACTACTAACCAAAAGCAGTCATTCTACTTGTAAATCGTGCCAATCGAGTGGAACAGCGGCCTAGGATTCACCACTGCTTCATCTCATTTTCCAACAGATTGTAGACGTAAATTGGTTTTGATGGTACGCCTGTGCATGCTGAAATATTCAGAGCATATTCTGAATTTCAGTTAACACATCAGTAAGCATTTTGGCCATCAGTGACATCAACCTTTTTTCTCAATCGGAATAGGCAAGGATAATGACAGATATATTTTACAATGTTAGAAAGTACATCATTTTATTTAATTGTGTGAATAAAAGGAATCTCCTCCCCGTCGGGGAATTGAACCCCGGTCTCCCGCGTGACAGGCGGGGATACTGACCACTATACTAACGAGGACTTATTGGCTTCAGTTAAACAGTGCTCATCTCCCTGGGGTTAAGGCATGCCCTCGATCAATTCTCAGTATTGTAATAGGCAGAATTGCTGCTTTTGGTTAGGACAAGTAATCTTTTTTCCTAAATTATTACAATACAGAAATTCCTAGCCAAAAACAATTAGTTTTATGAAGAAATTATTTCATTGAAATAAATATCTATCGATCTGTCTATCTAGCTATCTTTCTATTCATCAATATATATATTTATATATATATATATATATATAATCAGCTCACTTTACCATTTGCAGCTTATAACTATTAGCCACCAGGGGTCACTACTAACCAAAAGCAGTCATTCTACTTGTAAATCGTGCCAATCGAGTGGAACAGCGGCCTAGGATTCACCACTGCTTCATCTCATTTTCCAACAGATTGTAGACGTAAATTGGTTTTGATGGTACGCCTGTGCATGCTGAAATATTCAGAGCATATTCTGAATTTCAGTTAACACATCAGTAAGCATTTTGGCCATCAGTGAATTCAACCTTTTTTCTCAATCGGAATAGGCAAGGATAATGACAGATATATTTTACAATGTTAGAAAGTACATCATTTTATTTAATTGTGTGAATAAAAGGAATCTCCTCCCCGTCGGGGAATTGAACCCCGGTCTCCCGCGTGACAGGCGGGGATACTGACCACTATACTAACGAGGACTTATTGGCTTCAGTTAAACAGTGCTCATCTCCCTGGGGTTAAGGCATGCCCTCGATCAATTCTCAGTATTGTAATAGGCAGAATTGCTGCTTTTGGTTAGGACAAGTAATCTTTTTTCCTAAATTATTACAATACAGAAATTCCTAGCCAAAAACAATTAGTTTTATGAAGAAATTATTTCATTGAAATAAATATCTATCGATCTGTCTATCTAGCTATCTTTCTATTCATCAATCTATATATTTATATAAATATATATATATATAATCAGCTCACTTTACCATTTGCAGCTTATAACTATTAGCCACCAGGGGTCACTACTAACCAAAAGCAGTCATTCTACTTGTAAATCGTGCCAATCGAGTGGAACAGCGGCCTAGGATTCACCACTGCTTCATCTCATTTTCCAACAGATTGTAGACGTAAATTGGTTTTGATGGTACGCCTGTGCATGCTGAAATATTCAGAGCATATTCTGAATTTCAGTTAACACATCAGTAAGCATTTTGGCCATCAGTGACATCAACCTTTTTTCTCAATCGGAATAGGCAAGGATAATGACAGATATATTTTACAATGTTAGAAAGTACATCATTTTATTTAATTGTGTGAATAAAAGGAATCTCCTCCCCGTCGGGGAATTGAACCCCGGTCTCCCGCGTGACAGGCGGGGATACTGACCACTATACTAACGAGGACTTATTGGCTTCAGTTAAACAGTGCTCATCTCCCTGGGGTTAAGGCATGCCCTCGATCAATTCTCAGTATTGTAATAGGCAGAATTGCTGCTTTTGGTTAGGACAAGTAATCTTTTTTCCTAAATTATTACAATACAGAAATTCCTAGCCAAAAACAATTAGTTTTATGAAGAAATTATTTCATTGAAATAAATATCTATCGATCTGTCTATCTAGCTATCTTTCTATTCATCAATATATATATTTATATATATATATATATATATATAATCAGCTCACTTTACCATTTGCAGCTTATAACTATTAGCCACCAGGGGTCACTACTAACCAAAAGCAGTCATTCTACTTGTAAATCGTGCCAATCGAGTGGAACAGCGGCCTAGGATTCACCACTGCTTCATCTCATTTTCCAACAGATTGTAGACGTAAATTGGTTTTGATGGTACGCCTGTGCATGCTGAAATATTCAGAGCATATTCTGAATTTCAGTTAACACATCAGTAAGCATTTTGGCCATCAGTGAATTCAACCTTTTTTCTCAATCGGAATAGGCAAGGATAATGATAGATATATTTTACAATGTTAGAACGTACATCATTTTATTTAATTGTGTGAATAAAAGGAATCTCCTCCCCGTCGGGGAATTGAACCCCGGTCTCCCGCGTGACAGGCGGGGATACTGACCACTATACTAACGAGGACTTATTGGCTTCAGTTAAACAGTGCTCATCTCCCTGGGGTTAAGGCATGCCCTCGATCAATTCTCAGTATTGTAATAGGCAGAATTGCTGCTTTTGGTTAGGACAAGTAATCTTTTTTCCTAAATTATTACAATACAGAAATTCCTAGCCAAAAACAATTAGTTTTATGAAGAAATTATTTCATTGAAATAAATATCTATCGATCTGTCTATCTAGCTATCTTTCTATTCATCAAAATATATATTTATATATATATATATATATATATATATATAATGAGCTCACTTTACCATTTGCAGCTTATAACTATTAGCCACCAGGGGTCACTACTAACCAAAAGCAGTCATTCTACTTGTAAATCGTGCCAATCGAGTGGAACAGCGGCCTAGGATTCACCACTACTTCATCTCATTTTCTAACAGATTGTAGACGTAAATTGGTTTTGATGGTACGCCTGTGCATGCTGAAATATTCAGAGCATATTCTGAATTTCAGTTAACACATCAGTAAGCATTTTGGCCATCAGTGAATTCAACCTTTTTTCTCAATCGGAATAGGCAAGGATAATGACAGATATATTTTACAATGTTAGAAAGTACATCATTTTATTTAATTGTGTGAATAAAAGGAATCGCCTCCCCGTCGGGGAATTGAACCCTGGTCTCCCGCGTGACAGGCGGGGATACTGACCACTATACTAACGAGGACTTATTGGCTTCAGTTAAACAGTGCTCACCTCCCTGGGGTTAAGGCATGCCCTCGATCAATTCTCAGTATTGTAATAGGCAGAATTGCTGCTTTTGGTTAGGACAAGTAATCTTTTTTCCTAAATTATTACAATACAGAAATTCCTAGCCAAAAACAATTAGTTTTATGAAGAAATTATTTCATTGAAATAAATATCTATCGATCTGTCTATCTAGCTATCTTTCTATTCATCAATATATATATTTATATATATATATATATATATATATATATATATAATGAGCTCACTTTACCATTTGCAGCTTATAACTATTAGCCACCAGGGGTCACTACTAACCAAAAGCAGTCATTCTACTTGTAAATCGTGCCAATCGAGTGGAACAGCGGCCTAGGATTCACCACTGCTTCATCTCATTTTCTAACAGATTGTAGACGTAAATTGATTTTGATGGTACGCCTGTGCATGCTGAAATATTCAGAGCATATTCTGAATTTCAGTTAACACATCAGTAAGCATTTTGGCCATCAGTGACATCAACCTTTTTTCTCAATCGGAATAGGCAAGGATAATGACAGATATATTTTACAATGTTAGAAAGTACATCATTTTATTTAATTGTGTGAATAAAAGGAATCTCCTCCCCGTCGGGGAATTGAACCCCGGTCTCCCGCGTGACAGGCGGGGATACTGACCACTATACTAACGAGGACTTATTGGCTTCAGTTAAACAGTGCTCACCTCCCTGGGGTTAAGGCATGCCCTCGATCAATTCTCAGTATTGTAATAGGCAGAATTGCTGCTTTTGGTTAGGACAAGTAATCTTTTTTCCTAAATTATTACAATACAGAAATTCCTAGCCAAAAACAATTAGTTTTATGAAGAAATTATTTCATTGAAATAAATATCTATCGATCTGTCTATCTAGCTATCTTTCTATTCATCAATCTATATATTTATATAAATATATATATATATAATCAGCTCACTTTACCATTTGCAGCTTATAACTATTAGCCACCAGGGGTCACTACTAACCAAAAGCAGTCATTCTACTTGTAAATCGTGCCAATCGAGTGGAACAGCGGCCTAGGATTCACCACTGCTTCATCTCATTTTCCAACAGATTGTAGACATAAATTGGTTTTGATGGTACGCCTGTGCATGCTGAAATATTCAGAGCATATTCTGAATTTCAGTTAACACATCAGTAAGCATTTTGGCCATCAGTGAATTCAACCTTTTTTCTCAATCGGAATAGGCAAGGATAATGACAGATATATTTTACAATGTTAGAAAGTACATCATTTTATTTAATTGTGTGAATAAAAGGAATCGCCTCCCCGTCGGGGAATTGAACCCCGGTCTCCCGCGTGACAGGCGGGGATACTGACCACTATACTAACGAGGACTTATTGGCTTCAGTTAAACAGTGCTCACCTCCCTGGGGTTAAGGCATGCCCTCGATCAATTCTCAGTATTGTAATAGGCAGAATTGCTGCTTTTGGTTAGGACAAGTAATCTTTTTTCCTAAATTATTACAATACAGAAATTCCTAGCCAAAAACAATTAGTTTTATGAAGAAATTATTTCATTGAAATAAATATCTATCGATCTGTCTATCTAGCTATCTTTCTATTCATCAATATATATATTTATATATATATATATATATATATATAATGAGCTCACTTTACCATTTGCAGCTTATAACTATTAGCCACCAGGGGTCACTACTAACCAAAAGCAGTCATTCTACTTGTAAATCGTGCCAATCGAGTGGAACAGCGGCCTAGGATTCACCACTGCTTCATCTCATTTTCTAACAGATTGTAGACGTAAATTGGTTTTGATGGTACGCCTGTGCATGCTGAAATATTCAGAGCATATTCTGAATTTCAGTTAACACATCAGTAAGCATTTTGGCCATCAGTGAATTCAACCTTTTTTCTCAATCGGAATAGGCAAGGATAATGACAGATATATTTTACAATGTTAGAAAGTACAGCATTTTATTTAATTGTGTGAATAAAAGGAATCGCCTCCCCGTCGGGGAATTGAACCCTGGTCTCCCGCGTGACAGGCGGGGATACTGACCACTATACTAACGAGGACTTATTGGCTTCAGTTAAACAGTGCTCACCTCCCTGGGGTTAAGGCATGCCCTCGATCAATTCTCAGTATTGTAATAGGCAGAATTGCTGCTTTTGGTTAGGACAAGTAATCTTTTTTCCTAAATTATTACAATACAGAAATTCCTAGCCAAAAACAATTAGTTTTATGAAGAAATTATTTCATTGAAATAAATATCTATCGATCTGTCTATCTAGCTATCTTTCTATTCATCAATATATATATTTATATATATATATATATATATATATAATGAGCTCACTTTACCATTTGCAGCTTATAACTATTAGCCACCAGGGGTCACTACTAACCAAAAGCAGTCATTCTACTTGTAAATCGTGCCAATCGAGTGGAACAGCGGCCTAGGATTCACCACTGCTTCATCTCATTTTCTAACAGATTGTAGACGTAAATTGATTTTGATGGTACGCCTGTGCATGCTGAAATATTCAGAGCATATTCTGAATTTCAGTTAACACATCAGTAAGCATTTTGGCCATCAGTGACATCAACCTTTTTTCTCAATCGGAATAGGCAAGGATAATGACAGATATATTTTACAATGTTAGAAAGTACATCATTTTATTTAATTGTGTGAATAAAAGGAATCTCCTCCCCGTCGGGGAATTGAACCCCGGTCTCCCGCGTGACAGGCGGGGATACTGACCACTATACTAACGAGGACTTATTGGCTTCAGTTAAACAGTGCTCACCTCCCTGGGGTTAAGGCATGCCCTCGATCAATTCTCAGTATTGTAATAGGCAGAATTGCTGCTTTTGGTTAGGACAAGTAATCTTTTTTCCTAAATTATTACAATACAGAAATTCCTAGCCAAAAACAATTAGTTTTATGAAGAAATTATTTCATTGAAATAAATATCTATCGATCTGTCTATCTAGCTATCTTTCTATTCATCAATCTATATATTTATATAAATATATATATATATAATCAGCTCACTTTACCATTTGCAGCTTATAACTATTAGCCACCAGGGGTCACTACTAACCAAAAGCAGTCATTCTACTTGTAAATCGTGCCAATCGAGTGGAACAGCGGCCTAGGATTCACCACTGCTTCATCTCATTTTCCAACAGATTGTAGACGTAAATTGGTTTTGATGGTACGCCTGTGCATGCTGAAATATTCAGAGCATATTCTGAATTTCAGTTAACACATCAGTAAGCATTTTGGCCATCAGTGACATCAACCTTTTTTCTCAATCGGAATAGGCAAGGATAATGACAGATATATTTTACAATGTTAGAAAGTACATCATTTTATTTAATTGTGTGAATAAAAGGAATCTCCTCCCCGTCGGGGAATTGAACCCCGGTCTCCCGCGTGACAGGCGGGGATACTGACCACTATACTAACGAGGACTTATTGGCTTCAGTTAAACAGTGCTCATCTCCCTGGGGTTAAGGCATGCCCTCGATCAATTCTCAGTATTGTAATAGGCAGAATTGCTGCTTTTGGTTAGGACAAGTAATCTTTTTTCCTAAATTATTACAATACAGAAATTCCTAGCCAAAAACAATTAGTTTTATGAAGAAATTATTTCATTGAAATAAATATCTATCGATCTGTCTATCTAGCTATCTTTCTATTCATCAATATATATATTTATATATATATATATATATATAATCAGCTCACTTTACCATTTGCAGCTTATAACTATTAGCCACCAGGGGTCACTACTAACCAAAAGCAGTCATTCTACTTGTAAATCGTGCCAATCGAGTGGAACAGCGGCCTAGGATTCACCACTGCTTCATCTCATTTTCCAACAGATTGTAGACGTAAATTGGTTTTGATGGTACGCCTGTGCATGCTGAAATATTCAGAGCATATTCTGAATTTCAGTTAACACATCAGTAAGCATTTTGGCCATCAGTGAATTCAACCTTTTTTCTCAATCGGAATAGGCAAGGATAATGACAGATATATTTTACAATGTTAGAAAGTACATCATTTTATTTAATTGTGTGAATAAAAGGAATCTCCTCCCCGTCGGGGAATTGAACCCCGGTCTCCCGCGTGACAGGCGGGGATACTGACCACTATACTAACGAGGACTTATTGGCTTCAGTTAAACAGTGCTCATCTCCCTGGGGTTAAGGCATGCCCTCGATCAATTCTCAGTATTGTAATAGGCAGAATTGCTGCTTTTGGTTAGGACAAGTAATCTTTTTTCCTAAATTATTACAATACAGAAATTCCTAGCCAAAAACAATTAGTTTTATGAAGAAATTATTTCATTGAAATAAATATCTATCGATCTGTCTATCTAGCTATCTTTCTATTCATCAATATATATATTTATATATATATATATATATATATAATCAGCTCACTTTACCATTTGCAGCTTATAACTATTAGCCACCAGGGGTCACTACTAACCAAAAGCAGTCATTCTACTTGTAAATTGTGCCAATCGAGTGGAACAGCGCCTAGGATTCACCACTGCTTCATCTCATTTTCCAACAGATTGTAGACGTAAATTGGTTTTGATGGTACGCCTGTGCATGCTGAAATATTCAGAGCATATTCTGAATTTCAGTTAACACATCAGTAAGCATTTTGGCCATCAGTGAATTCAACCTTTTTTCTCAATCGGAATAGGCAAGGATAATGACAGATATATTTTACAATGTTAGAAAGTACATCATTTTATTTAATTGTGTGAATAAAAGGAATCGCCTCCCCGTCGGGGAATTGAACCCTGGTCTCCCGCGTGACAGGCGGGGATACTGACCACTATACTAACGAGGACTTATTGGCTTCAGTTAAACAGTGCTCACCTCCCTGGGGTTAAGGCATGCCCTCGATCAATTCTCAGTATTGTAATAGGCAGAATTGCTGCTTTTGGTTAGGACAAGTAATCTTTTTTCCTAAATTATTACAATACAGAAATTCCTAGCCAAAAACAATTAGTTTTATGAAGAAATTATTTCATTGAAATAAATATCTATCGATCTGTCTATCTAGCTATCTTTCTATTCATCAATATATATATTTATATATATATATATATATATATATATATATAATGAGCTCACTTTACCATTTGCAGCTTATAACTATTAGCCACCAGGGGTCACTACTAACCAAAAGCAGTCATTCTACTTGTAAATCGTGCCAATCGAGTGGAACAGCGGCCTAGGATTCACCACTGCTTCATCTCATTTTCTAACAGATTGTAGACGTAAATTGATTTTGATGGTACGCCTGTGCATGCTGAAATATTCAGAGCATATTCTGAATTTCAGTTAACACATCAGTAAGCATTTTGGCCATCAGTGACATCAACCTTTTTTCTCAATCGGAATAGGCAAGGATAATGACAGATATATTTTACAATGTTAGAAAGTACATCATTTTATTTAATTGTGTGAATAAAAGGAATCTCCTCCCCGTCGGGGAATTGAACCCCGGTCTCCCGCGTGACAGGCGGGGATACTGACCACTATACTAACGAGGACTTATTGGCTTCAGTTAAACAGTGCTCACCTCCCTGGGGTTAAGGCATGCCCTCGATCAATTCTCAGTATTGTAATAGGCAGAATTGCTGCTTTTGGTTAGGACAAGTAATCTTTTTTCCTAAATTATTACAATACAGAAATTCCTAGCCAAAAACAATTAGTTTTATGAAGAAATTATTTCATTGAAATAAATATCTATCGATCTGTCTATCTAGCTATCTTTCTATTCATCAATCTATATATTTATATAAATATATATATATATAATCAGCTCACTTTACCATTTGCAGCTTATAACTATTAGCCACCAGGGGTCACTACTAACCAAAAGCAGTCATTCTACTTGTAAATCGTGCCAATCGAGTGGAACAGCGGCCTAGGATTCACCACTGCTTCATCTCATTTTCCAACAGATTGTAGACATAAATTGGTTTTGATGGTACGTCTGTGCATGCTGAAATATTCAGAGCATATTCTGAATTTCAGTTAACACATCAGTAAGCATTTTGGCCATCAGTGAATTCAACCTTTTTTCTCAATCGGAATAGGCAAGGATAATGACAGATATATTTTACAATGTTAGAAAGTACATCATTTTATTTAATTGTGTGAATAAAAGGAATCGCCTCCCCGTCGGGGAATTGAACCCCGGTCTCCCGCGTGACAGGCGGGGATACTGACCACTATACTAACGAGGACTTATTGGCTTCAGTTAAACAGTGCTCACCTCCCTGGGGTTAAGGCATGCCCTCGATCAATTCTCAGTATTGTAATAGGCAGAATTGCTGCTTTTGGTTAGGACAAGTAATCTTTTTTCCTAAATTATTACAATACAGAAATTCCTAGCCAAAAACAATTAGTTTTATGAAGAAATTATTTCATTGAAATAAATATCTATCGATCTGTCTATCTAGCTATCTTTCTATTCATCAATATATATATTTATATATATATATATATATATATATAATGAGCTCACTTTACCATTTGCAGCTTATAACTATTAGCCACCAGGGGTCACTACTAACCAAAAGCAGTCATTCTACTTGTAAATCGTGCCAATCGAGTGGAACAGCGGCCTAGGATTCACCACTGCTTCATCTCATTTTCTAACAGATTGTAGACGTAAATTGGTTTTGATGGTACGCCTGTGCATGCTGAAATATTCAGAGCATATTCTGAATTTCAGTTAACACATCAGTAAGCATTTTGGCCATCAGTGAATTCAACCTTTTTTCTCAATCGGAATAGGCAAGGATAATGACAGATATATTTTACAATGTTAGAAAGTACATCATTTTATTTAATTGTGTGAATAAAAGGAATCGCCTCCCCGTCGGGGAATTGAACCCTGGTCTCCCGCGTGACAGGCGGGGATACTGACCACTATACTAACGAGGACTTATTGGCTTCAGTTAAACAGTGCTCACCTCCCTGGGGTTAAGGCATGCCCTCGATCAATTCTCAGTATTGTAATAGGCAGAATTGCTGCTTTTGGTTAGGACAAGTAATCTTTTTTCCTAAATTATTACAATACAGAAATTCCTAGCCAAAAACAATTAGTTTTATGAAGAAATTATTTCATTGAAATAAATATCTATCGATCTGTCTATCTAGCTATCTTTCTATTCATCAATATATATATTTATATATATATATATATATATATATAATGAGCTCACTTTACCATTTGCAGCTTATAACTATTAGCCACCAGGGGTCACTACTAACCAAAAACAGTCATTCTACTTGTAAATCGTGCCAATCGAGTGGAACAGCGGCCTAGGATTCACCACTGCTTCATCTCATTTTCTAACAGATTGTAGACGTAAATTGATTTTGATGGTACGCCTGTGCATGCTGAAATATTCAGAGCATATTCTGAATTTCAGTTAACACATCAGTAAGCATTTTGGCCATCAGTGACATCAACCTTTTTTCTCAATCGGAATAGGCAAGGATAATGACAGATATATTTTACAATGTTAGAAAGTACATCATTTTATTTAATTGTGTGAATAAAAGGAATCTCCTCCCCGTCGGGGAATTGAACCCCGGTCTCCCGCGTGACAGGCGGGGATACTGACCACTATACTAACGAGGACTTATTGGCTTCAGTTAAACAGTGCTCACCTCCCTGGGGTTAAGGCATGCCCTCGATCAATTCTCAGTATTGTAATAGGCAGAATTGCTGCTTTTGGTTAGGACAAGTAATCTTTTTTCCTAAATTATTACAATACAGAAATTCCTAGCCAAAAACAATTAGTTTTATGAAGAAATTATTTCATTGAAATAAATATCTATCGATCTGTCTATCTAGCTATCTTTCTATTCATCAATCTATATATTTATATAAATATATATATATATAATCAGCTCACTTTACCATTTGCAGCTTATAACTATTAGCCACCAGGGGTCACTACTAACCAAAAGCAGTCATTCTACTTGTAAATCGTGCCAATCGAGTGGAACAGCGGCCTAGGATTCACCACTGCTTCATCTCATTTTCCAACAGATTGTAGACGTAAATTGGTTTTGATGGTACGCCTGTGCATGCTGAAATATTCAGAGCATATTCTGAATTTCAGTTAACACATCAGTAAGCATTTTGGCCATCAGTGACATCAACCTTTTTTCTCAATCGGAATAGGCAAGGATAATGACAGATATATTTTACAATGTTAGAAAGTACATCATTTTATTTAATTGTGTGAATAAAAGGAATCTCCTCCCCGTCGGGGAATTGAACCCCGGTCTCCCGCGTGACAGGCGGGGATACTGACCACTATACTAACGAGGACTTATTGGCTTCAGTTAAACAGTGCTCATCTCCCTGGGGTTAAGGCATGCCCTCGATCAATTCTCAGTATTGTAATAGGCAGAATTGCTGCTTTTGGTTAGGACAAGTAATCTTTTTTCCTAAATTATTACAATACAGAAATTCCTAGCCAAAAACAATTAGTTTTATGAAGAAATTATTTCATTGAAATAAATATCTATCGATCTGTCTATCTAGCTATCTTTCTATTCATCAATATATATATTTATATATATATATATATATATAATCAGCTCACTTTACCATTTGCAGCTTATAACTATTAGCCACCAGGGGTCACTACTAACCAAAAGCAGTCATTCTACTTGTAAATTGTGCCAATCGAGTGGAACAGCGCCTAGGATTCACCACTGCTTCATCTCATTTTCCAACAGATTGTAGACGTAAATTGGTTTTGATGGTACGCCTGTGCATGCTGAAATATTCAGAGCATATTCTGAATTTCAGTTAACACATCAGTAAGCATTTTGGCCATCAGTGACATCAACCTTTTTTCTCAATCGGAATAGGCAAGGATAATGACAGATATATTTTACAATGTTAGAAAGTACATCATTTTATTTAATTGTGTGAATAAAAGGAATCGCCTCCCCGTCGGGGAATTGAACCCCGGTCTCCCGCGTGACAGGCGGGGATACTGACCACTATACTAACGAGGACTTATTGGCTTCAGTTAAACAGTGCTCATCTCCCTGGGGTTAAGGCATGCCCTCGATCAATTCTCAGTATTGTAATAGGCAGAATTGCTGCTTTTGGTTAGGACAAGTAATCTTTTTTCCTAAATTATTACAATACAGAAATTCCTAGCCAAAAACAATTAGTTTTATGAAGAAATTATTTCATTGAAATAAATATCTATCGATCTGTCTATCTAGCTATCTTTCTATTCATCAATATATATATTTATATATATATATATATATATAATCAGCTCACTTTACCATTTGCAGCTTATAACTATTAGCCACCAGGGGTCACTACTAACCAAAAGCAGTCATTCTACTTGTAAATCGTGCCAATCGAGTGGAACAGCGGCCTAGGATTCACCACTGCTTCATCTCATTTTCCAACAGATTGTAGACGTAAATTGGTTTTGATGGTACGCCTGTGCATGCTGAAATATTCAGAGCATATTCTGAATTTCAGTTAACACATCAGTAAGCATTTTGGCCATCAGTGACATCAACCTTTTTTCTCAATCGGAATAGGCAAGGATAATGACAGATATATTTTACAATGTTAGAAAGTACATCATTTTATTTAATTGTGTGAATAAAAGGAATCTCCTCCCCGTCGGGGAATTGAACCCCGGTCTCCCGCGTGACAGGCGGGGATACTGACCACTATACTAACGAGGACTTATTGGCTTCAGTTAAACAGTGCTCACCTCCCTGGGGTTAAGGCATGCCCTCGATCAATTCTCAGTATTGTAATAGGCAGAATTGCTGCTTTTGGTTAGGACAAGTAATCTTTTTTCCTAAATTATTACAATACAGAAATTCCTAGCCAAAAACAATTAGTTTTATGAAGAAATTATTTCATTGAAATAAATATCTATCGATCTGTCTATCTAGCTATCTTTCTATTCATCAATCTATATATTTATATAAATATATATATATATAATCAGCTCACTTTACCATTTGCAGCTTATAACTATTAGCCACCAGGGGTCACTACTAACCAAAAGCAGTCATTCTACTTGTAAATCGTGCCAATCGAGTGGAACAGCGGCCTAGGATTCACCACTGCTTCATCTCATTTTCCAACAGATTGTAGACGTAAATTGGTTTTGATGGTACGCCTGTGCATGCTGAAATATTCAGAGCATATTCTGAATTTCAGTTAACACATCAGTAAGCATTTTGGCCATCAGTGACATCAACCTTTTTTCTCAATCGGAATAGGCAAGGATAATGACAGATATATTTTACAATGTTAGAAAGTACATCATTTTATTTAATTGTGTGAATAAAAGGAATCTCCTCCCCGTCGGGGAATTGAACCCCGGTCTCCCGCGTGACAGGCGGGGATACTGACCACTATACTAACGAGGACTTATTGGCTTCAGTTAAACAGTGCTCATCTCCCTGGGGTTAAGGCATGCCCTCGATCAATTCTCAGTATTGTAATAGGCAGAATTGCTGCTTTTGGTTAGGACAAGTAATCTTTTTTCCTAAATTATTACAATACAGAAATTCCTAGCCAAAAACAATTAGTTTTATGAAGAAATTATTTCATTGAAATAAATATCTATCGATCTGTCTATCTAGCTATCTTTCTATTCATCAATATATATATTTATATATATATATATATATATAATCAGCTCACTTTACCATTTGCAGCTTATAACTATTAGCCACCAGGGGTCACTACTAACCAAAAGCAGTCATTCTACTTGTAAATCGTGCCAATCGAGTGGAACAGCGGCCTAGGATTCACCACTGCTTCATCTCATTTTCCAACAGATTGTAGACGTAAATTGGTTTTGATGGTACGCCTGTGCATGCTGAAATATTCAGAGCATATTCTGAATTTCAGTTAACACATCAGTAAGCATTTTGGCCATCAGTGAATTCAACCTTTTTTCTCAATCGGAATAGGCAAGGATAATGATAGATATATTTTACAATGTTAGAACGTACATCATTTTATTTAATTGTGTGAATAAAAGGAATCTCCTCCCCGTCGGGGAATTGAACCCCGGTCTCCCGCGTGACAGGCGGGGATACTGACCACTATACTAACGAGGACTTATTGGCTTCAGTTAAACAGTGCTCATCTCCCTGGGGTTAAGGCATGCCCTCGATCAATTCTCAGTATTGTAATAGGCAGAATTGCTGCTTTTGGTTAGGACAAGTAATCTTTTTTCCTAAATTATTACAATACAGAAATTCCTAGCCAAAAACAATTAGTTTTATGAAGAAATTATTTCATTGAAATAAATATCTATCGATCTGTCTATCTAGCTATCTTTCTATTCATCAATATATATATTTATATATATATATATATATATATAATCAGCTCACTTTACCATTTGCAGCTTATAACTATTAGCCACCAGGGGTCACTACTAACCAAAAGCAGTCATTCTACTTGTAAATTGTGCCAATCGAGTGGAACAGCGCCTAGGATTCACCACTGCTTCATCTCATTTTCCAACAGATTGTAGACGTAAATTGGTTTTGATGGTACGCCTGTGCATGCTGAAATATTCAGAGCATATTCTGAATTTCAGTTAACACATCAGTAAGCATTTTGGCCATCAGTGACATCAACCTTTTTTCTCAATCGGAATAGGCAAGGATAATGACAGATATATTTTACAATGTTAGAAAGTACATCATTTTATTTAATTGTGTGAATAAAAGGAATCGCCTCCCCGTCGGGGAATTGAACCCCGGTCTCCCGCGTGACAGGCGGGGATACTGACCACTATACTAACGAGGACTTATTGGCTTCAGTTAAACAGTGCTCATCTCCCTGGGGTTAAGGCATGCCCTCGATCAATTCTCAGTATTGTAATAGGCAGAATTGCTGCTTTTGGTTAGGACAAGTAATCTTTTTTCCTAAATTATTACAATACAGAAATTCCTAGCCAAAAACAATTAGTTTTATGAAGAAATTATTTCATTGAAATAAATATCTATCGATCTGTCTATCTAGCTATCTTTCTATTCATCAATATATATATTTATATATATATATATATATATAATCAGCTCACTTTACCATTTGCAGCTTATAACTATTAGCCACCAGGGGTCACTACTAACCAAAAGCAGTCATTCTACTTGTAAATCGTGCCAATCGAGTGGAACAGCGGCCTAGGATTCACCACTGCTTCATCTCATTTTCCAACAGATTGTAGACGTAAATTGGTTTTGATGGTACGCCTGTGCATGCTGAAATATTCAGAGCATATTCTGAATTTCAGTTAACACATCAGTAAGCATTTTGGCCATCAGTGACATCAACCTTTTTTCTCAATCGGAATAGGCAAGGATAATGACAGATATATTTTACAATGTTAGAAAGTACATCATTTTATTTAATTGTGTGAATAAAAGGAATCTCCTCCCCGTCGGGGAATTGAACCCCGGTCTCCCGCGTGACAGGCGGGGATACTGACCACTATACTAACGAGGACTTATTGGCTTCAGTTAAACAGTGCTCATCTCCCTGGGGTTAAGGCATGCCCTCGATCAATTCTCAGTATTGTAATAGGCAGAATTGCTGCTTTTGGTTAGGACAAGTAATCTTTTTTCCTAAATTATTACAATACAGAAATTCCTAGCCAAAAACAATTAGTTTTATGAAGAAATTATTTCATTGAAATAAATATCTATCGATCTGTCTATCTAGCTATCTTTCTATTCATCAATATATATATTTATATATATATATATATATATAATCAGCTCACTTTACCATTTGCAGCTTATAACTATTAGCCACCAGGGGTCACTACTAACCAAAAGCAGTCATTCTACTTGTAAATTGTGCCAATCGAGTGGAACAGCGCCTAGGATTCACCACTGCTTCATCTCATTTTCCAACAGATTGTAGACGTAAATTGGTTTTGATGGTACGCCTGTGCATGCTGAAATATTCAGAGCATATTCTGAATTTCAGTTAACACATCAGTAAGCATTTTGGCCATCAGTGACATCAACCTTTTTTCTCAATCGGAATAGGCAAGGATAATGACAGATATATTTTACAATGTTAGAAAGTACATCATTTTATTTAATTGTGTGAATAAAAGGAATCGCCTCCCCGTCGGGGAATTGAACCCCGGTCTCCCGCGTGACAGGCGGGGATACTGACCACTATACTAACGAGGACTTATTGGCTTCAGTTAAACAGTGCTCATCTCCCTGGGGTTAAGGCATGCCCTCGATCAATTCTCAGTATTGTAATAGGCAGAATTGCTGCTTTTGGTTAGGACAAGTAATCTTTTTTCCTAAATTATTACAATACAGAAATTCCTAGCCAAAAACAATTAGTTTTATGAAGAAATTATTTCATTGAAATAAATATCTATCGATCTGTCTATCTAGCTATCTTTCTATTCATCAATATATATATTTATATATATATATATATATATAATCAGCTCACTTTACCATTTGCAGCTTATAACTATTAGCCACCAGGGGTCACTACTAACCAAAAGCAGTCATTCTACTTGTAAATCGTGCCAATCGAGTGGAACAGCGGCCTAGGATTCACCACTGCTTCATCTCATTTTCCAACAGATTGTAGACGTAAATTGGTTTTGATGGTACGCCTGTGCATGCTGAAATATTCAGAGCATATTCTGAATTTCAGTTAACACATCAGTAAGCATTTTGGCCATCAGTGACATCAACCTTTTTTCTCAATCGGAATAGGCAAGGATAATGACAGATATATTTTACAATGTTAGAAAGTACATCATTTTATTTAATTGTGTGAATAAAAGGAATCTCCTCCCCGTCGGGGAATTGAACCCCGGTCTCCCGCGTGACAGGCGGGGATACTGACCACTATACTAACGAGGACTTATTGGCTTCAGTTAAACAGTGCTCACCTCCCTGGGGTTAAGGCATGCCCTCGATCAATTCTCAGTATTGTAATAGGCAGAATTGCTGCTTTTGGTTAGGACAAGTAATCTTTTTTCCTAAATTATTACAATACAGAAATTCCTAGCCAAAAACAATTAGTTTTATGAAGAAATTATTTCATTGAAATAAATATCTATCGATCTGTCTATCTAGCTATCTTTCTATTCATCAATCTATATATTTATATAAATATATATATATATAATCAGCTCACTTTACCATTTGCAGCTTATAACTATTAGCCACCAGGGGTCACTACTAACCAAAAGCAGTCATTCTACTTGTAAATCGTGCCAATCGAGTGGAACAGCGGCCTAGGATTCACCACTGCTTCATCTCATTTTCCAACAGATTGTAGACGTAAATTGGTTTTGATGGTACGCCTGTGCATGCTGAAATATTCAGAGCATATTCTGAATTTCAGTTAACACATCAGTAAGCATTTTGGCCATCAGTGACATCAACCTTTTTTCTCAATCGGAATAGGCAAGGATAATGACAGATATATTTTACAATGTTAGAAAGTACATCATTTTATTTAATTGTGTGAATAAAAGGAATCTCCTCCCCGTCGGGGAATTGAACCCCGGTCTCCCGCGTGACAGGCGGGGATACTGACCACTATACTAACGAGGACTTATTGGCTTCAGTTAAACAGTGCTCATCTCCCTGGGGTTAAGGCATGCCCTCGATCAATTCTCAGTATTGTAATAGGCAGAATTGCTGCTTTTGGTTAGGACAAGTAATCTTTTTTCCTAAATTATTACAATACAGAAATTCCTAGCCAAAAACAATTAGTTTTATGAAGAAATTATTTCATTGAAATAAATATCTATCGATCTGTCTATCTAGCTATCTTTCTATTCATCAATATATATATTTATATATATATATATATATATAATCAGCTCACTTTACCATTTGCAGCTTATAACTATTAGCCACCAGGGGTCACTACTAACCAAAAGCAGTCATTCTACTTGTAAATCGTGCCAATCGAGTGGAACAGCGGCCTAGGATTCACCACTGCTTCATCTCATTTTCCAACAGATTGTAGACGTAAATTGGTTTTGATGGTACGCCTGTGCATGCTGAAATATTCAGAGCATATTCTGAATTTCAGTTAACACATCAGTAAGCATTTTGGCCATCAGTGAATTCAACCTTTTTTCTCAATCGGAATAGGCAAGGATAATGATAGATATATTTTACAATGTTAGAACGTACATCATTTTATTTAATTGTGTGAATAAAAGGAATCTCCTCCCCGTCGGGGAATTGAACCCCGGTCTCCCGCGTGACAGGCGGGGATACTGACCACTATACTAACGAGGACTTATTGGCTTCAGTTAAACAGTGCTCATCTCCCTGGGGTTAAGGCATGCCCTCGATCAATTCTCAGTATTGTAATAGGCAGAATTGCTGCTTTTGGTTAGGACAAGTAATCTTTTTTCCTAAATTATTACAATACAGAAATTCCTAGCCAAAAACAATTAGTTTTATGAAGAAATTATTTCATTGAAATAAATATCTATCGATCTGTCTATCTAGCTATCTTTCTATTCATCAATATATATATTTATATATATATATATATATATATAATCAGCTCACTTTACCATTTGCAGCTTATAACTATTAGCCACCAGGGGTCACTACTAACCAAAAGCAGTCATTCTACTTGTAAATTGTGCCAATCGAGTGGAACAGCGCCTAGGATTCACCACTGCTTCATCTCATTTTCCAACAGATTGTAGACGTAAATTGGTTTTGATGGTACGCCTGTGCATGCTGAAATATTCAGAGCATATTCTGAATTTCAGTTAACACATCAGTAAGCATTTTGGCCATCAGTGACATCAACCTTTTTTCTCAATCGGAATAGGCAAGGATAATGACAGATATATTTTACAATGTTAGAAAGTACATCATTTTATTTAATTGTGTGAATAAAAGGAATCGCCTCCCCGTCGGGGAATTGAACCCCGGTCTCCCGCGTGACAGGCGGGGATACTGACCACTATACTAACGAGGACTTATTGGCTTCAGTTAAACAGTGCTCATCTCCCTGGGGTTAAGGCATGCCCTCGATCAATTCTCAGTATTGTAATAGGCAGAATTGCTGCTTTTGGTTAGGACAAGTAATCTTTTTTCCTAAATTATTACAATACAGAAATTCCTAGCCAAAAACAATTAGTTTTATGAAGAAATTATTTCATTGAAATAAATATCTATCGATCTGTCTATCTAGCTATCTTTCTATTCATCAATATATATATTTATATATATATATATATATATAATCAGCTCACTTTACCATTTGCAGCTTATAACTATTAGCCACCAGGGGTCACTACTAACCAAAAGCAGTCATTCTACTTGTAAATCGTGCCAATCGAGTGGAACAGCGGCCTAGGATTCACCACTGCTTCATCTCATTTTCCAACAGATTGTAGACGTAAATTGGTTTTGATGGTACGCCTGTGCATGCTGAAATATTCAGAGCATATTCTGAATTTCAGTTAACACATCAGTAAGCATTTTGGCCATCAGTGACATCAACCTTTTTTCTCAATCGGAATAGGCAAGGATAATGACAGATATATTTTACAATGTTAGAAAGTACATCATTTTATTTAATTGTGTGAATAAAAGGAATCTCCTCCCCGTCGGGGAATTGAACCCCGGTCTCCCGCGTGACAGGCGGGGATACTGACCACTATACTAACGAGGACTTATTGGCTTCAGTTAAACAGTGCTCATCTCCCTGGGGTTAAGGCATGCCCTCGATCAATTCTCAGTATTGTAATAGGCAGAATTGCTGCTTTTGGTTAGGACAAGTAATCTTTTTTCCTAAATTATTACAATACAGAAATTCCTAGCCAAAAACAATTAGTTTTATGAAGAAATTATTTCATTGAAATAAATATCTATCGATCTGTCTATCTAGCTATCTTTCTATTCATCAATATATATATTTATATATATATATATATATATAATCAGCTCACTTTACCATTTGCAGCTTATAACTATTAGCCACCAGGGGTCACTACTAACCAAAAGCAGTCATTCTACTTGTAAATTGTGCCAATCGAGTGGAACAGCGCCTAGGATTCACCACTGCTTCATCTCATTTTCCAACAGATTGTAGACGTAAATTGGTTTTGATGGTACGCCTGTGCATGCTGAAATATTCAGAGCATATTCTGAATTTCAGTTAACACATCAGTAAGCATTTTGGCCATCAGTGACATCAACCTTTTTTCTCAATCGGAATAGGCAAGGATAATGACAGATATATTTTACAATGTTAGAAAGTACATCATTTTATTTAATTGTGTGAATAAAAGGAATCGCCTCCCCGTCGGGGAATTGAACCCCGGTCTCCCGCGTGACAGGCGGGGATACTGACCACTATACTAACGAGGACTTATTGGCTTCAGTTAAACAGTGCTCATCTCCCTGGGGTTAAGGCATGCCCTCGATCAATTCTCAGTATTGTAATAGGCAGAATTGCTGCTTTTGGTTAGGACAAGTAATCTTTTTTCCTAAATTATTACAATACAGAAATTCCTAGCCAAAAACAATTAGTTTTATGAAGAAATTATTTCATTGAAATAAATATCTATCGATCTGTCTATCTAGCTATCTTTCTATTCATCAATATATATATTTATATATATATATATATATATAATCAGCTCACTTTACCATTTGCAGCTTATAACTATTAGCCACCAGGGGTCACTACTAACCAAAAGCAGTCATTCTACTTGTAAATCGTGCCAATCGAGTGGAACAGCGGCCTAGGATTCACCACTGCTTCATCTCATTTTCCAACAGATTGTAGACGTAAATTGGTTTTGATGGTACGCCTGTGCATGCTGAAATATTCAGAGCATATTCTGAATTTCAGTTAACACATCAGTAAGCATTTTGGCCATCAGTGACATCAACCTTTTTTCTCAATCGGAATAGGCAAGGATAATGACAGATATATTTTACAATGTTAGAAAGTACATCATTTTATTTAATTGTGTGAATAAAAGGAATCTCCTCCCCGTCGGGGAATTGAACCCCGGTCTCCCGCGTGACAGGCGGGGATACTGACCACTATACTAACGAGGACTTATTGGCTTCAGTTAAACAGTGCTCACCTCCCTGGGGTTAAGGCATGCCCTCGATCAATTCTCAGTATTGTAATAGGCAGAATTGCTGCTTTTGGTTAGGACAAGTAATCTTTTTTCCTAAATTATTACAATACAGAAATTCCTAGCCAAAAACAATTAGTTTTATGAAGAAATTATTTCATTGAAATAAATATCTATCGATCTGTCTATCTAGCTATCTTTCTATTCATCAATCTATATATTTATATAAATATATATATATATAATCAGCTCACTTTACCATTTGCAGCTTATAACTATTAGCCACCAGGGGTCACTACTAACCAAAAGCAGTCATTCTACTTGTAAATCGTGCCAATCGAGTGGAACAGCGGCCTAGGATTCACCACTGCTTCATCTCATTTTCCAACAGATTGTAGACGTAAATTGGTTTTGATGGTACGCCTGTGCATGCTGAAATATTCAGAGCATATTCTGAATTTCAGTTAACACATCAGTAAGCATTTTGGCCATCAGTGACATCAACCTTTTTTCTCAATCGGAATAGGCAAGGATAATGACAGATATATTTTACAATGTTAGAAAGTACATCATTTTATTTAATTGTGTGAATAAAAGGAATCTCCTCCCCGTCGGGGAATTGAACCCCGGTCTCCCGCGTGACAGGCGGGGATACTGACCACTATACTAACGAGGACTTATTGGCTTCAGTTAAACAGTGCTCATCTCCCTGGGGTTAAGGCATGCCCTCGATCAATTCTCAGTATTGTAATAGGCAGAATTGCTGCTTTTGGTTAGGACAAGTAATCTTTTTTCCTAAATTATTACAATACAGAAATTCCTAGCCAAAAACAATTAGTTTTATGAAGAAATTATTTCATTGAAATAAATATCTATCGATCTGTCTATCTAGCTATCTTTCTATTCATCAATATATATATTTATATATATATATATATATATAATCAGCTCACTTTACCATTTGCAGCTTATAACTATTAGCCACCAGGGGTCACTACTAACCAAAAGCAGTCATTCTACTTGTAAATCGTGCCAATCGAGTGGAACAGCGGCCTAGGATTCACCACTGCTTCATCTCATTTTCCAACAGATTGTAGACGTAAATTGGTTTTGATGGTACGCCTGTGCATGCTGAAATATTCAGAGCATATTCTGAATTTCAGTTAACACATCAGTAAGCATTTTGGCCATCAGTGAATTCAACCTTTTTTCTCAATCGGAATAGGCAAGGATAATGATAGATATATTTTACAATGTTAGAACGTACATCATTTTATTTAATTGTGTGAATAAAAGGAATCTCCTCCCCGTCGGGGAATTGAACCCCGGTCTCCCGCGTGACAGGCGGGGATACTGACCACTATACTAACGAGGACTTATTGGCTTCAGTTAAACAGTGCTCATCTCCCTGGGGTTAAGGCATGCCCTCGATCAATTCTCAGTATTGTAATAGGCAGAATTGCTGCTTTTGGTTAGGACAAGTAATCTTTTTTCCTAAATTATTACAATACAGAAATTCCTAGCCAAAAACAATTAGTTTTATGAAGAAATTATTTCATTGAAATAAATATCTATCGATCTGTCTATCTAGCTATCTTTCTATTCATCAATATATATATTTATATATATATATATATATATATAATCAGCTCACTTTACCATTTGCAGCTTATAACTATTAGCCACCAGGGGTCACTACTAACCAAAAGCAGTCATTCTACTTGTAAATTGTGCCAATCGAGTGGAACAGCGCCTAGGATTCACCACTGCTTCATCTCATTTTCCAACAGATTGTAGACGTAAATTGGTTTTGATGGTACGCCTGTGCATGCTGAAATATTCAGAGCATATTCTGAATTTCAGTTAACACATCAGTAAGCATTTTGGCCATCAGTGACATCAACCTTTTTTCTCAATCGGAATAGGCAAGGATAATGACAGATATATTTTACAATGTTAGAAAGTACATCATTTTATTTAATTGTGTGAATAAAAGGAATCGCCTCCCCGTCGGGGAATTGAACCCCGGTCTCCCGCGTGACAGGCGGGGATACTGACCACTATACTAACGAGGACTTATTGGCTTCAGTTAAACAGTGCTCATCTCCCTGGGGTTAAGGCATGCCCTCGATCAATTCTCAGTATTGTAATAGGCAGAATTGCTGCTTTTGGTTAGGACAAGTAATCTTTTTTCCTAAATTATTACAATACAGAAATTCCTAGCCAAAAACAATTAGTTTTATGAAGAAATTATTTCATTGAAATAAATATCTATCGATCTGTCTATCTAGCTATCTTTCTATTCATCAATATATATATTTATATATATATATATATATATAATCAGCTCACTTTACCATTTGCAGCTTATAACTATTAGCCACCAGGGGTCACTACTAACCAAAAGCAGTCATTCTACTTGTAAATCGTGCCAATCGAGTGGAACAGCGGCCTAGGATTCACCACTGCTTCATCTCATTTTCCAACAGATTGTAGACGTAAATTGGTTTTGATGGTACGCCTGTGCATGCTGAAATATTCAGAGCATATTCTGAATTTCAGTTAACACATCAGTAAGCATTTTGGCCATCAGTGACATCAACCTTTTTTCTCAATCGGAATAGGCAAGGATAATGACAGATATATTTTACAATGTTAGAAAGTACATCATTTTATTTAATTGTGTGAATAAAAGGAATCTCCTCCCCGTCGGGGAATTGAACCCCGGTCTCCCGCGTGACAGGCGGGGATACTGACCACTATACTAACGAGGACTTATTGGCTTCAGTTAAACAGTGCTCACCTCCCTGGGGTTAAGGCATGCCCTCGATCAATTCTCAGTATTGTAATAGGCAGAATTGCTGCTTTTGGTTAGGACAAGTAATCTTTTTTCCTAAATTATTACAATACAGAAATTCCTAGCCAAAAACAATTAGTTTTATGAAGAAATTATTTCATTGAAATAAATATCTATCGATCTGTCTATCTAGCTATCTTTCTATTCATCAATCTATATATTTATATAAATATATATATATATAATCAGCTCACTTTACCATTTGCAGCTTATAACTATTAGCCACCAGGGGTCACTACTAACCAAAAGCAGTCATTCTACTTGTAAATCGTGCCAATCGAGTGGAACAGCGGCCTAGGATTCACCACTGCTTCATCTCATTTTCCAACAGATTGTAGACGTAAATTGGTTTTGATGGTACGCCTGTGCATGCTGAAATATTCAGAGCATATTCTGAATTTCAGTTAACACATCAGTAAGCATTTTGGCCATCAGTGACATCAACCTTTTTTCTCAATCGGAATAGGCAAGGATAATGACAGATATATTTTACAATGTTAGAAAGTACATCATTTTATTTAATTGTGTGAATAAAAGGAATCTCCTCCCCGTCGGGGAATTGAACCCCGGTCTCCCGCGTGACAGGCGGGGATACTGACCACTATACTAACGAGGACTTATTGGCTTCAGTTAAACAGTGCTCATCTCCCTGGGGTTAAGGCATGCCCTCGATCAATTCTCAGTATTGTAATAGGCAGAATTGCTGCTTTTGGTTAGGACAAGTAATCTTTTTTCCTAAATTATTACAATACAGAAATTCCTAGCCAAAAACAATTAGTTTTATGAAGAAATTATTTCATTGAAATAAATATCTATCGATCTGTCTATCTAGCTATCTTTCTATTCATCAATATATATATTTATATATATATATATATATATAATCAGCTCACTTTACCATTTGCAGCTTATAACTATTAGCCACCAGGGGTCACTACTAACCAAAAGCAGTCATTCTACTTGTAAATCGTGCCAATCGAGTGGAACAGCGGCCTAGGATTCACCACTGCTTCATCTCATTTTCCAACAGATTGTAGACGTAAATTGGTTTTGATGGTACGCCTGTGCATGCTGAAATATTCAGAGCATATTCTGAATTTCAGTTAACACATCAGTAAGCATTTTGGCCATCAGTGAATTCAACCTTTTTTCTCAATCGGAATAGGCAAGGATAATGATAGATATATTTTACAATGTTAGAACGTACATCATTTTATTTAATTGTGTGAATAAAAGGAATCTCCTCCCCGTCGGGGAATTGAACCCCGGTCTCCCGCGTGACAGGCGGGGATACTGACCACTATACTAACGAGGACTTATTGGCTTCAGTTAAACAGTGCTCATCTCCCTGGGGTTAAGGCATGCCCTCGATCAATTCTCAGTATTGTAATAGGCAGAATTGCTGCTTTTGGTTAGGACAAGTAATCTTTTTTCCTAAATTATTACAATACAGAAATTCCTAGCCAAAAACAATTAGTTTTATGAAGAAATTATTTCATTGAAATAAATATCTATCGATCTGTCTATCTAGCTATCTTTCTATTCATCAATATATATATTTATATATATATATATATATATATAATCAGCTCACTTTACCATTTGCAGCTTATAACTATTAGCCACCAGGGGTCACTACTAACCAAAAGCAGTCATTCTACTTGTAAATTGTGCCAATCGAGTGGAACAGCGCCTAGGATTCACCACTGCTTCATCTCATTTTCCAACAGATTGTAGACGTAAATTGGTTTTGATGGTACGCCTGTGCATGCTGAAATATTCAGAGCATATTCTGAATTTCAGTTAACACATCAGTAAGCATTTTGGCCATCAGTGACATCAACCTTTTTTCTCAATCGGAATAGGCAAGGATAATGACAGATATATTTTACAATGTTAGAAAGTACATCATTTTATTTAATTGTGTGAATAAAAGGAATCGCCTCCCCGTCGGGGAATTGAACCCCGGTCTCCCGCGTGACAGGCGGGGATACTGACCACTATACTAACGAGGACTTATTGGCTTCAGTTAAACAGTGCTCATCTCCCTGGGGTTAAGGCATGCCCTCGATCAATTCTCAGTATTGTAATAGGCAGAATTGCTGCTTTTGGTTAGGACAAGTAATCTTTTTTCCTAAATTATTACAATACAGAAATTCCTAGCCAAAAACAATTAGTTTTATGAAGAAATTATTTCATTGAAATAAATATCTATCGATCTGTCTATCTAGCTATCTTTCTATTCATCAATATATATATTTATATATATATATATATATATAATCAGCTCACTTTACCATTTGCAGCTTATAACTATTAGCCACCAGGGGTCACTACTAACCAAAAGCAGTCATTCTACTTGTAAATCGTGCCAATCGAGTGGAACAGCGGCCTAGGATTCACCACTGCTTCATCTCATTTTCCAACAGATTGTAGACGTAAATTGGTTTTGATGGTACGCCTGTGCATGCTGAAATATTCAGAGCATATTCTGAATTTCAGTTAACACATCAGTAAGCATTTTGGCCATCAGTGAATTCAACCTTTTTTCTCAATCGGAATAGGCAAGGATAATGATAGATATATTTTACAATGTTAGAACGTACATCATTTTATTTAATTGTGTGAATAAAAGGAATCTCCTCCCCGTCGGGGAATTGAACCCCGGTCTCCCGCGTGACAGGCGGGGATACTGACCACTATACTAACGAGGACTTATTGGCTTCAGTTAAACAGTGCTCATCTCCCTGGGGTTAAGGCATGCCCTCGATCAATTCTCAGTATTGTAATAGGCAGAATTGCTGCTTTTGGTTAGGACAAGTAATCTTTTTTCCTAAATTATTACAATACAGAAATTCCTAGCCAAAAACAATTAGTTTTATGAAGAAATTATTTCATTGAAATAAATATCTATCGATCTGTCTATCTAGCTATCTTTCTATTCATCAATATATATATTTATATATATATATATATATATATATAATCAGCTCACTTTACCATTTGCAGCTTATAACTATTAGCCACCAGGGGTCACTACTAACCAAAAGCAGTCATTCTACTTGTAAATTGTGCCAATCGAGTGGAACAGCGCCTAGGATTCACCACTGCTTCATCTCATTTTCCAACAGATTGTAGACGTAAATTGGTTTTGATGGTACGCCTGTGCATGCTGAAATATTCAGAGCATATTCTGAATTTCAGTTAACACATCAGTAAGCATTTTGGCCATCAGTGACATCAACCTTTTTTCTCAATCGGAATAGGCAAGGATAATGACAGATATATTTTACAATGTTAGAAAGTACATCATTTTATTTAATTGTGTGAATAAAAGGAATCGCCTCCCCGTCGGGGAATTGAACCCCGGTCTCCCGCGTGACAGGCGGGGATACTGACCACTATACTAACGAGGACTTATTGGCTTCAGTTAAACAGTGCTCATCTCCCTGGGGTTAAGGCATGCCCTCGATCAATTCTCAGTATTGTAATAGGCAGAATTTCTGCTTTTGGTTAGGACAAGTAATCTTTTTTCCTAAATTATTACAATACAGAAATTCCTAGCCAAAAACAATTAGTTTTATGAAGAAATTATTTCATTGAAATAAATATCTATCGATCTGTCTATCTAGCTATCTTTCTATTCATCAATATATATATTTATATATATATATATATATATAATCAGCTCACTTTACCATTTGCAGCTTATAACTATTAGCCACCAGGGGTCACTACTAACCAAAAGCAGTCATTCTACTTGTAAATCGTGCCAATCGAGTGGAACAGCGGCCTAGGATTCACCACTGCTTCATCTCATTTTCCAACAGATTGTAGACGTAAATTGGTTTTGATGGTACGCCTGTGCATGCTGAAATATTCAGAGCATATTCTGAATTTCAGTTAACACATCAGTAAGCATTTTGGCCATCAGTGAATTCAACCTTTTTTCTCAATCGGAATAGGCAAGGATAATGACAGATATATTTTACAATGTTAGAAAGTACATCATTTTATTTAATTGTGTGAATAAAAGGAATCTCCTCCCCGTCGGGGAATTGAACCCCGGTCTCCCGCGTGACAGGCGGGGATACTGACCACTATACTAACGAGGACTTATTGGCTTCAGTTAAACAGTGCTCATCTCCCTGGGGTTAAGGCATGCCCTCGATCAATTCTCAGTATTGTAATAGGCAGAATTGCTGCTTTTGGTTAGGACAAGTAATCTTTTTTCCTGAATTATTACAATACAGAAATTCCTAGCCAAAAACAATTAGTTTTATGAAGAAATTATTTCATTGAAATAAATATCTATCGATCTGTCTATCTAGCTATCTTTCTATTCATCAATATATATATTTATATATATATATATATATATAATCAGCTCACTTTACCATTTGCAGCTTATAACTATTAGCCACCAGGGGTCACTACTAACCAAAAGCAGTCATTCTACTTGTAAATCGTGCCAATCGAGTGGAACAGCGGCCTAGGATTCACCACTGCTTCATCTCATTTTCCAACAGATTGTAGACGTAAATTGGTTTTGATGGTACGCCTGTGCATGCTGAAATATTCAGAGCATATTCTGAATTTCAGTTAACACATCAGTAAGCATTTTGGCCATCAGTGAATTCAACCTTTTTTCTCAATCGGAATAGGCAAGGATAATGATAGATATATTTTACAATGTTAGAACGTACATCATTTTATTTAATTGTGTGAATAAAAGGAATCTCCTCCCCGTCGGGGAATTGAACCCCGGTCTCCCGCGTGACAGGCGGGGATACTGACCACTATACTAACGAGGACTTATTGGCTTCAGTTAAACAGTGCTCATCTCCCTGGGGTTAAGGCATGCCCTCGATCAATTCTCAGTATTGTAATAGGCAGAATTGCTGCTTTTGGTTAGGACAAGTAATCTTTTTTCCTAAATTATTACAATACAGAAATTCCTAGCCAAAAACAATTAGTTTTATGAAGAAATTATTTCATTGAAATAAATATCTATCGATCTGTCTATCTAGCTATCTTTCTATTCATCAATATATATATTTATATATATATATATATATATAATCAGCTCACTTTACCATTTGCAGCTTATAACTATTAGCCACCAGGGGTCACTACTAACCAAAAGCAGTCATTCTACTTGTAAATCGTGCCAATCGAGTGGAACAGCGGCCTAGGATTCACCACTGCTTCATCTCATTTTCCAACAGATTGTAGACGTAAATTGGTTTTGATGGTACGCCTGTGCATGCTGAAATATTCAGAGCATATTCTGAATTTCAGTTAACACATCAGTAAGCATTTTGGCCATCAGTGAATTCAACCTTTTTTCTCAATCGGAATAGGCAAGGATAATGACAGATATATTTTACAATGTTAGAAAGTACATCATTTTATTTAATTGTGTGAATAAAAGGAATCTCCTCCCCGTCGGGGAATTGAACCCCGGTCTCCCGCGTGACAGGCGGGGCTACTGACCACTATACTAACGAGGACTTATTGGCTTCAGTTAAACAGTGCTCATCTCCCTGGGGTTAAGGCATGCCCTCGATCAATTCTCAGTATTGTAATAGGCAGAATTGCTGCTTTTGGTTAGGACAAGTAATCTTTTTTCCTAAATTATTACAATACAGAAATTCCTAGCCAAAAACAATTAGTTTTATGAAGAAATTATTTCATTGAAATAAATATCTATCGATCTGTCTATCTAGCTATCTTTCTATTCATCAATATATATATTTATATATATATATATATATATAATCAGCTCACTTTACCATTTGCAGCTTATAACTATTAGCCACCAGGGGTCACTACTAACCAAAAGCAGTCATTCTACTTGTAAATCGTGCCAATCGAGTGGAACAGCGGCCTAGGATTCACCACTGCTTCATCTCATTTTCCAACAGATTGTAGACGTAAATTGGTTTTGATGGTACGCCTGTGCATGCTGAAATATTCAGAGCATATTCTGAATTTCAGTTAACACATCAGTAAGCATTTTGGCCATCAGTGAATTCAACCTTTTTTCTCAATCGGAATAGGCAAGGATAATGACAGATATATTTTACAATGTTAGAAAGTACATCATTTTATTTAATTGTGTGAATAAAAGGAATCTCCTCCCCGTCGGGGAATTGAACCCCGGTCTCCCGCGTGACAGGCGGGGATACTGACCACTATACTAACGAGGACTTATTGGCTTCAGTTAAACAGTGCTCATCTCCCTGGGGTTAAGGCATGCCCTCGATCAATTCTCAGTATTGTAATAGGCAGAATTGCTGCTTTTGGTTAGGACAAGTAATCTTTTTTCCTAAATTATTACAATACAGAAATTCCTAGCCAAAAACAATTAGTTTTATGAAGAAATTATTTCATTGAAATAAATATCTATCGATCTGTCTATCTAGCTATCTTTCTATTCATCAATATATATATTTATATATATATATATATATATAATCAGCTCACTTTACCATTTGCAGCTTATAACTATTAGCCACCAGGGGTCACTACTAACCAAAAGCAGTCATTCTACTTGTAAATCGTGCCAATCGAGTGGAACAGCGGCCTAGGATTCACCACTGCTTCATCTCATTTTCCAACAGATTGTAGACGTAAATTGGTTTTGATGGTACGCCTGTGCATGCTGAAATATTCAGAGCATATTCTGAATTTCAGTTAACACATCAGTAAGCATTTTGGCCATCAGTGAATTCAACCTTTTTTCTCAATCGGAATAGGCAAGGATAATGATAGATATATTTTACAATGTTAGAACGTACATCATTTTATTTAATTGTGTGAATAAAAGGAATCTCCTCCCCGTCGGGGAATTGAACCCCGGTCTCCCGCGTGACAGGCGGGGATACTGACCACTATACTAACGAGGACTTATTGGCTTCAGTTAAACAGTGCTCATCTCCCTGGGGTTAAGGCATGCCCTCGATCAATTCTCAGTATTGTAATAGGCAGAATTGCTGCTTTTGGTTAGGACAAGTAATCTTTTTTCCTAAATTATTACAATACAGAAATTCCTAGCCAAAAACAATTAGTTTTATGAAGAAATTATTTCATTGAAATAAATATCTATCGATCTGTCTATCTAGCTATCTTTCTATTCATCAATATATATATTTATATATATATATATATATATATATAATCAGCTCACTTTACCATTTGCAGCTTATAACTATTAGCCACCAGGGGTCACTACTAACCAAAAGCAGTCATTCTACTTGTAAATTGTGCCAATCGAGTGGAACAGCGCCTAGGATTCACCACTGCTTCATCTCATTTTCCAACAGATTGTAGACGTAAATTGGTTTTGATGGTACGCCTGTGCATGCTGAAATATTCAGAGCATATTCTGAATTTCAGTTAACACATCAGTAAGCATTTTGGCCATCAGTGACATCAACCTTTTTTCTCAATCGGAATAGGCAAGGATAATGACAGATATATTTTACAATGTTAGAAAGTACATCATTTTATTTAATTGTGTGAATAAAAGGAATCGCCTCCCCGTCGGGGAATTGAACCCCGGTCTCCCGCGTGACAGGCGGGGATACTGACCACTATACTAACGAGGACTTATTGGCTTCAGTTAAACAGTGCTCATCTCCCTGGGGTTAAGGCATGCCCTCGATCAATTCTCAGTATTGTAATAGGCAGAATTTCTGCTTTTGGTTAGGACAAGTAATCTTTTTTCCTAAATTATTACAATACAGAAATTCCTAGCCAAAAACAATTAGTTTTATGAAGAAATTATTTCATTGAAATAAATATCTATCGATCTGTCTATCTAGCTATCTTTCTATTCATCAATATATATATTTATATATATATATATATATATAATCAGCTCACTTTACCATTTGCAGCTTATAACTATTAGCCACCAGGGGTCACTACTAACCAAAAGCAGTCATTCTACTTGTAAATCGTGCCAATCGAGTGGAACAGCGGCCTAGGATTCACCACTGCTTCATCTCATTTTCCAACAGATTGTAGACGTAAATTGGTTTTGATGGTACGCCTGTGCATGCTGAAATATTCAGAGCATATTCTGAATTTCAGTTAACACATCAGTAAGCATTTTGGCCATCAGTGAATTCAACCTTTTTTCTCAATCGGAATAGGCAAGGATAATGACAGATATATTTTACAATGTTAGAAAGTACATCATTTTATTTAATTGTGTGAATAAAAGGAATCTCCTCCCCGTCGGGGAATTGAACCCCGGTCTCCCGCGTGACAGGCGGGGATACTGACCACTATACTAACGAGGACTTATTGGCTTCAGTTAAACAGTGCTCATCTCCCTGGGGTTAAGGCATGCCCTCGATCAATTCTCAGTATTGTAATAGGCAGAATTGCTGCTTTTGGTTAGGACAAGTAATCTTTTTTCCTGAATTATTACAATACAGAAATTCCTAGCCAAAAACAATTAGTTTTATGAAGAAATTATTTCATTGAAATAAATATCTATCGATCTGTCTATCTAGCTATCTTTCTATTCATCAATATATATATTTATATATATATATATATATATAATCAGCTCACTTTACCATTTGCAGCTTATAACTATTAGCCACCAGGGGTCACTACTAACCAAAAGCAGTCATTCTACTTGTAAATCGTGCCAATCGAGTGGAACAGCGGCCTAGGATTCACCACTGCTTCATCTCATTTTCCAACAGATTGTAGACGTAAATTGGTTTTGATGGTACGCCTGTGCATGCTGAAATATTCAGAGCATATTCTGAATTTCAGTTAACACATCAGTAAGCATTTTGGCCATCAGTGAATTCAACCTTTTTTCTCAATCGGAATAGGCAAGGATAATGATAGATATATTTTACAATGTTAGAACGTACATCATTTTATTTAATTGTGTGAATAAAAGGAATCTCCTCCCCGTCGGGGAATTGAACCCCGGTCTCCCGCGTGACAGGCGGGGATACTGACCACTATACTAACGAGGACTTATTGGCTTCAGTTAAACAGTGCTCATCTCCCTGGGGTTAAGGCATGCCCTCGATCAATTCTCAGTATTGTAATAGGCAGAATTGCTGCTTTTGGTTAGGACAAGTAATCTTTTTTCCTAAATTATTACAATACAGAAATTCCTAGCCAAAAACAATTAGTTTTATGAAGAAATTATTTCATTGAAATAAATATCTATCGATCTGTCTATCTAGCTATCTTTCTATTCATCAATATATATATTTATATATATATATATATATATAATCAGCTCACTTTACCATTTGCAGCTTATAACTATTAGCCACCAGGGGTCACTACTAACCAAAAGCAGTCATTCTACTTGTAAATCGTGCCAATCGAGTGGAACAGCGGCCTAGGATTCACCACTGCTTCATCTCATTTTCCAACAGATTGTAGACGTAAATTGGTTTTGATGGTACGCCTGTGCATGCTGAAATATTCAGAGCATATTCTGAATTTCAGTTAACACATCAGTAAGCATTTTGGCCATCAGTGAATTCAACCTTTTTTCTCAATCGGAATAGGCAAGGATAATGACAGATATATTTTACAATGTTAGAAAGTACATCATTTTATTTAATTGTGTGAATAAAAGGAATCTCCTCCCCGTCGGGGAATTGAACCCCGGTCTCCCGCGTGACAGGCGGGGATACTGACCACTATACTAACGAGGACTTATTGGCTTCAGTTAAACAGTGCTCATCTCCCTGGGGTTAAGGCATGCCCTCGATCAATTCTCAGTATTGTAATAGGCAGAATTGCTGCTTTTGGTTAGGACAAGTAATCTTTTTTCCTAAATTATTACAATACAGAAATTCCTAGCCAAAAACAATTAGTTTTATGAAGAAATTATTTCATTGAAATAAATATCTATCGATCTGTCTATCTAGCTATCTTTCTATTCATCAATATATATATTTATATATATATATATATATATAATCAGCTCACTTTACCATTTGCAGCTTATAACTATTAGCCACCAGGGGTCACTACTAACCAAAAGCAGTCATTCTACTTGTAAATCGTGCCAATCGAGTGGAACAGCGGCCTAGGATTCACCACTGCTTCATCTCATTTTCCAACAGATTGTAGACGTAAATTGGTTTTGATGGTACGCCTGTGCATGCTGAAATATTCAGAGCATATTCTGAATTTCAGTTAACACATCAGTAAGCATTTTGGCCATCAGTGAATTCAACCTTTTTTCTCAATCGGAATAGGCAAGGATAATGACAGATATATTTTACAATGTTAGAAAGTACATCATTTTATTTAATTGTGTGAATAAAAGGAATCTCCTCCCCGTCGGGGAATTGAACCCCGGTCTCCCGCGTGACAGGCGGGGATACTGACCACTATACTAACGAGGACTTATTGGCTTCAGTTAAACAGTGCTCATCTCCCTGGGGTTAAGGCATGCCCTCGATCAATTCTCAGTATTGTAATAGGCAGAATTGCTGCTTTTGGTTAGGACAAGTAATCTTTTTTCCTAAATTATTACAATACAGAAATTCCTAGCCAAAAACAATTAGTTTTATGAAGAAATTATTTCATTGAAATAAATATCTATCGATCTGTCTATCTAGCTATCTTTCTATTCATCAATATATATATTTATATATATATATATATATATAATCAGCTCACTTTACCATTTGCAGCTTATAACTATTAGCCACCAGGGGTCACTACTAACCAAAAGCAGTCATTCTACTTGTAAATCGTGCCAATCGAGTGGAACAGCGGCCTAGGATTCACCACTGCTTCATCTCATTTTCCAACAGATTGTAGACGTAAATTGGTTTTGATGGTACGCCTGTGCATGCTGAAATATTCAGAGCATATTCTGAATTTCAGTTAACACATCAGTAAGCATTTTGGCCATCAGTGAATTCAACCTTTTTTCTCAATCGGAATAGGCAAGGATAATGATAGATATATTTTACAATGTTAGAACGTACATCATTTTATTTAATTGTGTGAATAAAAGGAATCTCCTCCCCGTCGGGGAATTGAACCCCGGTCTCCCGCGTGACAGGCGGGGATACTGACCACTATACTAACGAGGACTTATTGGCTTCAGTTAAACAGTGCTCATCTCCCTGGGGTTAAGGCATGCCCTCGATCAATTCTCAGTATTGTAATAGGCAGAATTGCTGCTTTTGGTTAGGACAAGTAATCTTTTTTCCTAAATTATTACAATACAGAAATTCCTAGCCAAAAACAATTAGTTTTATGAAGAAATTATTTCATTGAAATAAATATCTATCGATCTGTCTATCTAGCTATCTTTCTATTCATCAATATATATATTTATATATATATATATATATATATAATCAGCTCACTTTACCATTTGCAGCTTATAACTATTAGCCACCAGGGGTCACTACTAACCAAAAGCAGTCATTCTACTTGTAAATTGTGCCAATCGAGTGGAACAGCGCCTAGGATTCACCACTGCTTCATCTCATTTTCCAACAGATTGTAGACGTAAATTGGTTTTGATGGTACGCCTGTGCATGCTGAAATATTCAGAGCATATTCTGAATTTCAGTTAACACATCAGTAAGCATTTTGGCCATCAGTGACATCAACCTTTTTTCTCAATCGGAATAGGCAAGGATAATGACAGATATATTTTACAATGTTAGAAAGTACATCATTTTATTTAATTGTGTGAATAAAAGGAATCGCCTCCCCGTCGGGGAATTGAACCCCGGTCTCCCGCGTGACAGGCGGGGATACTGACCACTATACTAACGAGGACTTATTGGCTTCAGTTAAACAGTGCTCATCTCCCTGGGGTTAAGGCATGCCCTCGATCAATTCTCAGTATTGTAATAGGCAGAATTGCTGCTTTTGGTTAGGACAAGTAATCTTTTTTCCTAAATTATTACAATACAGAAATTCCTAGCCAAAAACAATTAGTTTTATGAAGAAATTATTTCATTGAAATAAATATCTATCGATCTGTCTATCTAGCTATCTTTCTATTCATCAATATATATATTTATATATATATATATATATATAATCAGCTCACTTTACCATTTGCAGCTTATAACTATTAGCCACCAGGGGTCACTACTAACCAAAAGCAGTCATTCTACTTGTAAATCGTGCCAATCGAGTGGAACAGCGGCCTAGGATTCACCACTGCTTCATCTCATTTTCCAACAGATTGTAGACGTAAATTGGTTTTGATGGTACGCCTGTGCATGCTGAAATATTCAGAGCATATTCTGAATTTCAGTTAACACATCAGTAAGCATTTTGGCCATCAGTGAATTCAACCTTTTTTCTCAATCGGAATAGGCAAGGATAATGATAGATATATTTTACAATGTTAGAACGTACATCATTTTATTTAATTGTGTGAATAAAAGGAATCTCCTCCCCGTCGGGGAATTGAACCCCGGTCTCCCGCGTGACAGGCGGGGATACTGACCACTATACTAACGAGGACTTATTGGCTTCAGTTAAACAGTGCTCATCTCCCTGGGGTTAAGGCATGCCCTCGATCAATTCTCAGTATTGTAATAGGCAGAATTGCTGCTTTTGGTTAGGACAAGTAATCTTTTTTCCTAAATTATTACAATACAGAAATTCCTAGCCAAAAACAATTAGTTTTATGAAGAAATTATTTCATTGAAATAAATATCTATCGATCTGTCTATCTAGCTATCTTTCTATTCATCAATATATATATTTATATATATATATATATATATATAATCAGCTCACTTTACCATTTGCAGCTTATAACTATTAGCCACCAGGGGTCACTACTAACCAAAAGCAGTCATTCTACTTGTAAATTGTGCCAATCGAGTGGAACAGCGCCTAGGATTCACCACTGCTTCATCTCATTTTCCAACAGATTGTAGACGTAAATTGGTTTTGATGGTACGCCTGTGCATGCTGAAATATTCAGAGCATATTCTGAATTTCAGTTAACACATCAGTAAGCATTTTGGCCATCAGTGAATTCAACCTTTTTTCTCAATCGGAATAGGCAAGGATAATGATAGATATATTTTACAATGTTAGAACGTACATCATTTTATTTAATTGTGTGAATAAAAGGAATCTCCTCCCCGTCGGGGAATTGAACCCCGGTCTCCCGCGTGACAGGCGGGGATACTGACCACTATACTAACGAGGACTTATTGGCTTCAGTTAAACAGTGCTCATCTCCCTGGGGTTAAGGCATGCCCTCGATCAATTCTCAGTATTGTAATAGGCAGAATTGCTGCTTTTGGTTAGGACAAGTAATCTTTTTTCCTAAATTATTACAATACAGAAATTCCTAGCCAAAAACAATTAGTTTTATGAAGAAATTATTTCATTGAAATAAATATCTATCGATCTGTCTATCTAGCTATCTTTCTATTCATCAATATATATATTTATATATATATATATATATATATATAATCAGCTCACTTTACCATTTGCAGCTTATAACTATTAGCCACCAGGGGTCACTACTAACCAAAAGCAGTCATTCTACTTGTAAATCGTGCCAATCGAGTGGAACAGCGGCCTAGGATTCACCACTGCTTCATCTCATTTTCCAACAGATTGTAGACGTAAATTGGTTTTGATGGTACGCCTGTGCATGCTGAAATATTCAGAGCATATTCTGAATTTCAGTTAACACATCAGTAAGCATTTTGGCCATCAGTGAATTCAACCTTTTTTCTCAATCGGAATAGGCAAGGATAATGACAGATATATTTTACAATGTTAGAAAGTACATCATTTTATTTAATTGTGTGAATAAAAGGAATCGCCTCCCCGTCGGGGAATTGAACCCTGGTCTCCCGCGTGACAGGCGGGGATACTGACCACTATACTAACGAGGACTTATTGGCTTCAGTTAAACAGTGCTCACCTCCCTGGGGTTAAGGCATGCCCTCGATCAATTCTCAGTATTGTAATAGGCAGAATTGCTGCTTTTGGTTAGGACAAGTAATCTTTTTTCCTAAATTATTACAATACAGAAATTCCTAGCCAAAAACAATTAGTTTTATGAAGAAATTATTTCATTGAAATAAATATCTATCGATCTGTCTATCTAGCTATCTTTCTATTCATCAATATATATATTTATATATATATATATATATATATATAATGAGCTCACTTTACCATTTGCAGCTTATAACTATTAGCCACCAGGGGTCACTACTAACCAAAAGCAGTCATTCTACTTGTAAATTGTGCCAATCGAGTGGAACAGCGGCCTAGGATTCACCACTGCTTCATCTCATTTTCTAACAGATTGTAGACGTAAATTGGTTTTGATGGTACGCCTGTGCATGCTGAAATATTCAGAGCATATTCTGAATTTCAGTTAACACATCAGTAAGCATTTTGGCCATCAGTGAATTCAACCTTTTTTCTCAATCGGAATAGGCAAGGATAATGACAGATATATTTTACAATGTTAGAAAGTACATCATTTTATTTAATTGTGTGAATAAAAGGAATCGCCTCCCCGTCGGGGAATTGAACCCTGGTCTCCCGCGTGACAGGCGGGGATACTGACCACTATACTAACAAGGACTTATTGGCTTCAGTTAAACAGTGCTCACCTCCCTGGGGTTAAGGCATGCCCTCGATCAATTCTCAGTATTGTAATAGGCAGAATTGCTGCTTTTGGTTAGGACAAGTAATCTTTTTTCCTAAATTATTACAATACAGAAATTCCTAGCCAAAAACAATTAGTTTTATGAAGAAATTATTTCATTGAAATAAATATCTATCGATCTGTCTATCTAGCTATCTTTCTATTCATCAATATATATATTTATATATATATATATATATATATAATGAGCTCACTTTACCATTTGCAGCTTATAACTATTAGCCACCTGGGGTCACTACTAACCAAAAGCAGTCATTCTACTTGTAAATCGTGCCAATCGAGTGGAACAGCGGCCTAGGATTCACCACTGCTTCATCTCATTTTCTAACAGATTGTAGACGTAAATTGGTTTTGATGGTACGCCTGTGCATGCTGAAATATTCAGAGCATATTCTGAATTTCAGTTAACACATCAGTAAGCATTTTGGCCATCAGTGAATTCAACCTTTTTTCTCAATCGGAATAGGCAAGGATAATGACAGATATATTTTACAATGTTAGAAAGTACATCATTTTATTTAATTGTGTGAATAAAAGGAATCGCCTCCCCGTCGGGGAATTGAACCCTGGTCTCCCGCGTGACAGGCGGGGATACTGACCACTATACTAACGAGGACTTATTGGCTTCAGTTAAACAGTGCTCACCTCCCTGGGGTTAAGGCATGCCCTCGATCAATTCTCAGTATTGTAATAGGCAGAATTGCTGCTTTTGGTTAGGACAAGTAATCTTTTTTCCTAAATTATTACAATACAGAAATTCCTAGCCAAAAACAATTAGTTTTATGAAGAAATTATTTCATTGAAATAAATATCTATCGATCTGTCTATCTAGCTATCTTTCTATTCATCAATATATATATTTATATATATATATATATATATAATGAGCTCACTTTACCATTTGCAGCTTATAACTATTAGCCACCAGGGGTCACTACTAACCAAAAGCAGTCATTCTACTTGTAAATCGTGCCAATCGAGTGGAACAGCGGCCTAGGATTCACCACTGCTTCATCTCATTTTCTAACAGATTGTAGACGTAAATTGGTTTTGATGGTACGCCTGTGCATGCTGAAATATTCAGAGCATATTCTGAATTTCAGTTAACACATCAGTAAGCATTTTGGCCATCAGTGAATTCAACCTTTTTTCTCAATCGGAATAGGCAAGGATAATGACAGATATATTTTACAATGTTAGAAAGTACATCATTTTATTTCATTGTGTGAATAAAAGGAATCGCCTCCCCGTCGGGGAATTGAACCCTGGTCTCCCGCGTGACAGGCGGGGATACTGACCACTATACTAACGAGGACTTATTGGCTTCAGTTAAACAGTGCTCACCTCCCTGGGGTTAAGGCATGCCCTCGATCAATTCTCAGTATTGTAATAGGCAGAATTGCTGCTTTTGGTTAGGACAAGTAATCTTTTTTCCTAAATTATTACAATACAGAAATTCCTAGCCAAAAACAATTAGTTTTATGAAGAAATTATTTCATTGAAATAAATATCTATCGATCTGTCTATCTAGCTATCTTTCTATTCATCAATATATATATTTATATATATATATATATATATATATATAATGAGCTCACTTTACCATTTGCAGCTTATAACTATTAGCCACCAGGGGTCACTACTAACTAAAAGCAGTCATTCTACTTGTAAATCGTGCCAATCGAGTGGAACAGCGGCCTAGGATTCACCACTGCTTCATCTCATTTTCTAACAGATTGTAGACGTAAATTGGTTTTGATGGTACGCCTGTGCATGCTGAAATATTCAGAGCATATTCTGAATTTCAGTTAACACATCAGTAAGCATTTTGGCCATCAGTGAATTCAACCTTTTTTCTCAATCGGAATAGGCAAGGATAATGACAGATATATTTTACAATGTTAGAAAGTACATCATTTTATTTAATTGTGTGAATAAAAGGAATCGCCTCCCCGTCGGGGAATTGAACCCTGGTCTCCCGCGTGACAGGCGGGGATACTGACCACTATACTAACGAGGACTTATTGGCTTCAGTTAAACAGTGCTCACCTCCCTGGGGTTAAGGCATGCCCTCGATCAATTCTCAGTATTGTAATAGGCAGAATTGCTGCTTTTGGTTAGGACAAGTAATCTTTTTTCCTAAATTATTACAATACAGAAATTCCTAGCCAAAAACAATTAGTTTTATGAAGAAATTATTTCATTGAAATAAATATCTATCGATCTGTCTATCTAGCTATCTTTCTATTCATCAATCTATATATTTATATAAATATATATATATATAATCAGCTCACTTTACCATTTGCAGCTTATAACTATTAGCCACCAGGGGTCACTACTAACCAAAAGCAGTCATTCTACTTGTAAATCGTGCCAATCGAGTGGAACAGCGGCCTAGGATTCACCACTGCTTCATCTCATTTTCCAACAGATTGTAGACGTAAATTGGTTTTGATGGTACGCCTGTGCATGCTGAAATATTCAGAGCATATTCTGAATTTCAGTTAACACATCAGTAAGCATTTTGGCCATCAGTGAATTCAACCTTTTTTCTCAATCGGAATAGGCAAGGATAATGACAGATATATTTTACAATGTTAGAAAGTACATCATTTTATTTAATTGTGTGAATAAAAGGAATCTCCTCCCCGTCGGGGAATTGAACCCCGGTCTCCCGCGTGACAGGCGGGGATACTGACCACTATACTAACGAGGACTTATTGGCTTCAGTTAAACAGTGCTCATCTCCCTGGGGTTAAGGCATGCCCTCGATCAATTCTCAGTATTGTAATAGGCAGAATTGCTGCTTTTGGTTAGGACAAGTAATCTTTTTTCCTAAATTATTACAATACAGAAATTCCTAGCCAAAAACAATTAGTTTTATGAAGAAATTATTTCATTGAAATAAATATCTATCGATCTGTCTATCTAGCTATCTTTCTATTCATCAATATATATATTTATATATATATATATATATATAATCAGCTCACTTTACCATTTGCAGCTTATAACTATTAGCCACCAGGGGTCACTACTAACCAAAAGCAGTCATTCTACTTGTAAATCGTGCCAATCGAGTGGAACAGCGGCCTAGGATTCACCACTGCTTCATCTCATTTTCCAACAGATTGTAGACGTAAATTGGTTTTGATGGTACGCCTGTGCATGCTGAAATATTCAGAGCATATTCTGAATTTCAGTTAACACATCAGTAAGCATTTTGGCCATCAGTGAATTCAACCTTTTTTCTCAATCGGAATAGGCAAGGATAATGACAGATATATTTTACAATGTTAGAAAGTACATCATTTTATTTAATTGTGTGAATAAAAGGAATCTCCTCCCCGTCGGGGAATTGAACCCCGGTCTCCCGCGTGACAGGCGGGGATACTGACCACTATACTAACGAGGACTTATTGGCTTCAGTTAAACAGTGCTCATCTCCCTGGGGTTAAGGCATGCCCTCGATCAATTCTCAGTATTGTAATAGGCAGAATTGCTGCTTTTGGTTAGGACAAGTAATCTTTTTTCCTAAATTATTACAATACAGAAATTCCTAGCCAAAAACAATTAGTTTTATGAAGAAATTATTTCATTGAAATAAATATCTATCGATCTGTCTATCTAGCTATCTTTCTATTCATCAATATATATATTTATATATATATATATATATATAATCAGCTCACTTTACCATTTGCAGCTTATAACTATTAGCCACCAGGGGTCACTACTAACCAAAAGCAGTCATTCTACTTGTAAATCGTGCCAATCGAGTGGAACAGCGGCCTAGGATTCACCACTGCTTCATCTCATTTTCCAACAGATTGTAGACGTAAATTGGTTTTGATGGTACGCCTGTGCATGCTGAAATATTCAGAGCATATTCTGAATTTCAGTTAACACATCAGTAAGCATTTTGGCCATCAGTGAATTCAACCTTTTTTCTCAATCGGAATAGGCAAGGATAATGATAGATATATTTTACAATGTTAGAACGTACATCATTTTATTTAATTGTGTGAATAAAAGGAATCTCCTCCCCGTCGGGGAATTGAACCCCGGTCTCCCGCGTGACAGGCGGGGATACTGACCACTATACTAACGAGGACTTATTGGCTTCAGTTAAACAGTGCTCATCTCCCTGGGGTTAAGGCATGCCCTCGATCAATTCTCAGTATTGTAATAGGCAGAATTGCTGCTTTTGGTTAGGACAAGTAATCTTTTTTCCTAAATTATTACAATACAGAAATTCCTAGCCAAAAACAATTAGTTTTATGAAGAAATTATTTCATTGAAATAAATATCTATCGATCTGTCTATCTAGCTATCTTTCTATTCATCAATATATATATTTATATATATATATATATATATATAATCAGCTCACTTTACCATTTGCAGCTTATAACTATTAGCCACCAGGGGTCACTACTAACCAAAAGCAGTCATTCTACTTGTAAATTGTGCCAATCGAGTGGAACAGCGCCTAGGATTCACCACTGCTTCATCTCATTTTCCAACAGATTGTAGACGTAAATTGGTTTTGATGGTACGCCTGTGCATGCTGAAATATTCAGAGCATATTCTGAATTTCAGTTAACACATCAGTAAGCATTTTGGCCATCAGTGACATCAACCTTTTTTCTCAATCGGAATAGGCAAGGATAATGACAGATATATTTTACAATGTTAGAAAGTACATCATTTTATTTAATTGTGTGAATAAAAGGAATCGCCTCCCCGTCGGGGAATTGAACCCCGGTCTCCCGCGTGACAGGCGGGGATACTGACCACTATACTAACGAGGACTTATTGGCTTCAGTTAAACAGTGCTCATCTCCCTGGGGTTAAGGCATGCCCTCGATCAATTCTCAGTATTGTAATAGGCAGAATTGCTGCTTTTGGTTAGGACAAGTAATCTTTTTTCCTAAATTATTACAATACAGAAATTCCTAGCCAAAAACAATTAGTTTTATGAAGAAATTATTTCATTGAAATAAATATCTATCGATCTGTCTATCTAGCTATCTTTCTATTCATCAATATATATATTTATATATATATATATATATATATATATCAGCTCACTTTACCATTTGCAGCTTATAACTATTAGCCACCAGGGGTCACTACTAACCAAAAGCAGTCATTCTACTTGTAAATCGTGCCAATCGAGTGGAACAGCGGCCTAGGATTCACCACTGCTTCATCTCATTTTCCAACAGATTGTAGACGTAAATTGGTTTTGATGGTACGCCTGTGCATGCTGAAATATTCAGAGCATATTCTGAATTTCAGTTAACACATCAGTAAGCATTTTGGCCATCAGTGAATTCAACCTTTTTTCTCAATCGGAATAGGCAAGGATAATGATAGATATATTTTACAATGTTAGAAAGTACATCATTTTATTTAATTGTGTGAATAAAAGGAATCGCCTCCCCGTCGGGGAATTGAACCCCGGTCTCCCGCGTGACAGGCGGGGATACTGACCACTATACTAACGAGGACTTATTGGCTTCAGTTAAACAGTGCTCATCTCCCTGGGGTTAAGGCATGCCCTCGATCAATTCTCAGTATTGTAATAGGCAGAATTGCTGCTTTTGGTTAGGACAAGTAATCTTTTTTCCTAAATTATTACAATACAGAAATTCCTAGCCAAAAACAATTAGTTTTATGAAGAAATTATTTCATTGAAATAAATATCTATCGATCTGTCTATCTAGCTATCTTTCTATTCATCAATATATATATTTATATATATATATATATATATATATAATCAGCTCACTTTACCATTTGCAGCTTATAACTATTAGCCACCAGGGGTCACTACTAACCAAAAGCAGTCATTCTACTTGTAAATCGTGCCAATCGAGTGGAACAGCGGCCTAGGATTCACCACTGCTTCATCTCATTTTCCAACAGATTGTAGACGTAAATTGGTTTTGATGGTACGCCTGTGCATGCTGAAATATTCAGAGCATATTCTGAATTTCAGTTAACACATCAGTAAGCATTTTGGCCATCAGTGAATTCAACCTTTTTTCTCAATCGGAATAGGCAAGGATAATGATAGATATATTTTACAATGTTAGAACGTACATCATTTTATTTAATTGTGTGAATAAAAGGAATCTCCTCCCCGTCGGGGAATTGAACCCCGGTCTCCCGCGTGACAGGCGGGGATACTGACCACTATACTAACGAGGACTTATTGGCTTCAGTTAAACAGTGCTCATCTCCCTGGGGTTAAGGCATGCCCTCGATCAATTCTCAGTATTGTAATAGGCAGAATTGCTGCTTTTGGTTAGGACAAGTAATCTTTTTTCCTAAATTATTACAATACAGAAATTCCTAGCCAAAAACAATTAGTTTTATGAAGAAATTATTTCATTGAAATAAATATCTATCGATCTGTCTATCTAGCTATCTTTCTATTCATCAATATATATATTTATATATATATATATATATATATAATCAGCTCACTTTACCATTTGCAGCTTATAACTATTAGCCACCAGGGGTCACTACTAACCAAAAGCAGTCATTCTACTTGTAAATTGTGCCAATCGAGTGGAACAGCGCCTAGGATTCACCACTGCTTCATCTCATTTTCCAACAGATTGTAGACGTAAATTGGTTTTGATGGTACGCCTGTGCATGCTGAAATATTCAGAGCATATTCTGAATTTCAGTTAACACATCAGTAAGCATTTTGGCCATCAGTGACATCAACCTTTTTTCTCAATCGGAATAGGCAAGGATAATGACAGATATATTTTACAATGTTAGAAAGTACATCATTTTATTTAATTGTGTGAATAAAAGGAATCGCCTCCCCGTCGGGGAATTGAACCCCGGTCTCCCGCGTGACAGGCGGGGATACTGACCACTATACTAACGAGGACTTATTGGCTTCAGTTAAACAGTGCTCATCTCCCTGGGGTTAAGGCATGCCCTCGATCAATTCTCAGTATTGTAATAGGCAGAATTGCTGCTTTTGGTTAGGACAAGTAATCTTTTTTCCTAAATTATTACAATACAGAAATTCCTAGCCAAAAACAATTAGTTTTATGAAGAAATTATTTCATTGAAATAAATATCTATCGATCTGTCTATCTAGCTATCTTTCTATTCATCAATATATATATTTATATATATATATATATATATATAATCAGCTCACTTTACCATTTGCAGCTTATAACTATTAGCCACCAGGGGTCACTACTAACCAAAAGCAGTCATTCTACTTGTAAATCGTGCCAATCGAGTGGAACAGCGGCCTAGGATTCACCACTGCTTCATCTCATTTTCCAACAGATTGTAGACGTAAATTGGTTTTGATGGTACGCCTGTGCATGCTGAAATATTCAGAGCATATTCTGAATTTCAGTTAACACATCAGTAAGCATTTTGGCCATCAGTGAATTCAACCTTTTTTCTCAATCGGAATAGGCAAGGATAATGACAGATATATTTTACAATGTTAGAAAGTACATCATTTTATTTAATTGTGTGAATAAAAGGAATCTCCTCCCCGTCGGGGAATTGAACCCCGGTCTCCCGCGTGACAGGCGGGGATACTGACCACTATACTAACGAGGACTTATTGGCTTCAGTTAAACAGTGCTCATCTCCCTGGGGTTAAGGCATGCCCTCGATCAATTCTCAGTATTGTAATAGGCAGAATTGCTGCTTTTGGTTAGGACAAGTAATCTTTTTTCCTAAATTATTACAATACAGAAATTCCTAGCCAAAAACAATTAGTTTTATGAAGAAATTATTTCATTGAAATAAATATCTATCGATCTGTCTATCTAGCTATCTTTCTATTCATCAATATATATATTTATATATATATATATATATATAATCAGCTCACTTTACCATTTGCAGCTTATAACTATTAGCCACCAGGGGTCACTACTAACCAAAAGCAGTCATTCTACTTGTAAATCGTGCCAATCGAGTGGAACAGCGGCCTAGGATTCACCACTGCTTCATCTCATTTTCCAACAGATTGTAGACGTAAATTGGTTTTGATGGTACGCCTGTGCATGCTGAAATATTCAGAGCATATTCTGAATTTCAGTTAACACATCAGTAAGCATTTTGGCCATCAGTGAATTCAACCTTTTTTCTCAATCGGAATAGGCAAGGATAATGATAGATATATTTTACAATGTTAGAACGTACATCATTTTATTTAATTGTGTGAATAAAAGGAATCTCCTCCCCGTCGGGGAATTGAACCCCGGTCTCCCGCGTGACAGGCGGGGATACTGACCACTATACTAACGAGGACTTATTGGCTTCAGTTAAACAGTGCTCATCTCCCTGGGGTTAAGGCATGCCCTCGATCAATTCTCAGTATTGTAATAGGCAGAATTGCTGCTTTTGGTTAGGACAAGTAATCTTTTTTCCTAAATTATTACAATACAGAAATTCCTAGCCAAAAACAATTAGTTTTATGAAGAAATTATTTCATTGAAATAAATATCTATCGATCTGTCTATCTAGCTATCTTTCTATTCATCAATATATATATTTATATATATATATATATATATATAATCAGCTCACTTTACCATTTGCAGCTTATAACTATTAGCCACCAGGGGTCACTACTAACCAAAAGCAGTCATTCTACTTGTAAATTGTGCCAATCGAGTGGAACAGCGCCTAGGATTCACCACTGCTTCATCTCATTTTCCAACAGATTGTAGACGTAAATTGGTTTTGATGGTACGCCTGTGCATGCTGAAATATTCAGAGCATATTCTGAATTTCAGTTAACACATCAGTAAGCATTTTGGCCATCAGTGACATCAACCTTTTTTCTCAATCGGAATAGGCAAGGATAATGACAGATATATTTTACAATGTTAGAAAGTACATCATTTTATTTAATTGTGTGAATAAAAGGAATCGCCTCCCCGTCGGGGAATTGAACCCCGGTCTCCCGCGTGACAGGCGGGGATACTGACCACTATACTAACGAGGACTTATTGGCTTCAGTTAAACAGTGCTCATCTCCCTGGGGTTAAGGCATGCCCTCGATCAATTCTCAGTATTGTAATAGGCAGAATTGCTGCTTTTGGTTAGGACAAGTAATCTTTTTTCCTAAATTATTACAATACAGAAATTCCTAGCCAAAAACAATTAGTTTTATGAAGAAATTATTTCATTGAAATAAATATCTATCGATCTGTCTATCTAGCTATCTTTCTATTCATCAATATATATATTTATATATATATATATATATATATAATCAGCTCACTTTACCATTTGCAGCTTATAACTATTAGCCACCAGGGGTCACTACTAACCAAAAGCAGTCATTCTACTTGTAAATTGTGCCAATCGAGTGGAACAGCGCCTAGGATTCACCACTGCTTCATCTCATTTTCCAACAGATTGTAGACGTAAATTGGTTTTGATGGTACGCCTGTGCATGCTGAAATATTCAGAGCATATTCTGAATTTCAGTTAACACATCAGTAAGCATTTTGGCCATCAGTGACATCAACCTTTTTTCTCAATCGGAATAGGCAAGGATAATGACAGATATATTTTACAATGTTAGAAAGTACATCATTTTATTTAATTGTGTGAATAAAAGGAATCGCCTCCCCGTCGGGGAATTGAACCCCGGTCTCCCGCGTGACAGGCGGGGATACTGACCACTATACTAACGAGGACTTATTGGCTTCAGTTAAACAGTGCTCATCTCCCTGGGGTTAAGGCATGCCCTCGATCAATTCTCAGTATTGTAATAGGCAGAATTGCTGCTTTTGGTTAGGACAAGTAATCTTTTTTCCTAAATTATTACAATACAGAAATTCCTAGCCAAAAACAATTAGTTTTATGAAGAAATTATTTCATTGAAATAAATATCTATCGATCTGTCTATCTAGCTATCTTTCTATTCATCAATATATATATTTATATATATATATATATATATAATCAGCTCACTTTACCATTTGCAGCTTATAACTATTAGCCACCAGGGGTCACTACTAACCAAAAGCAGTCATTCTACTTGTAAATCGTGCCAATCGAGTGGAACAGCGGCCTAGGATTCACCACTGCTTCATCTCATTTTCCAACAGATTGTAGACGTAAATTGGTTTTGATGGTACGCCTGTGCATGCTGAAATATTCAGAGCATATTCTGAATTTCAGTTAACACATCAGTAAGCATTTTGGCCATCAGTGAATTCAACCTTTTTTCTCAATCGGAATAGGCAAGGATAATGATAGATATATTTTACAATGTTAGAACGTACATCATTTTATTTAATTGTGTGAATAAAAGGAATCTCCTCCCCGTCGGGGAATTGAACCCCGGTCTCCCGCGTGACAGGCGGGGATACTGACCACTATACTAACGAGGACTTATTGGCTTCAGTTAAACAGTGCTCATCTCCCTGGGGTTAAGGCATGCCCTCGATCAATTCTCAGTATTGTAATAGGCAGAATTGCTGCTTTTGGTTAGGACAAGTAATCTTTTTTCCTAAATTATTACAATACAGAAATTCCTAGCCAAAAACAATTAGTTTTATGAAGAAATTATTTCATTGAAATAAATATCTATCGATCTGTCTATCTAGCTATCTTTCTATTCATCAATATATATATTTATATATATATATATATATATATAATCAGCTCACTTTACCATTTGCAGCTTATAACTATTAGCCACCAGGGGTCACTACTAACCAAAAGCAGTCATTCTACTTGTAAATTGTGCCAATCGAGTGGAACAGCGCCTAGGATTCACCACTGCTTCATCTCATTTTCCAACAGATTGTAGACGTAAATTGGTTTTGATGGTACGCCTGTGCATGCTGAAATATTCAGAGCATATTCTGAATTTCAGTTAACACATCAGTAAGCATTTTGGCCATCAGTGACATCAACCTTTTTTCTCAATCGGAATAGGCAAGGATAATGACAGATATATTTTACAATGTTAGAAAGTACATCATTTTATTTAATTGTGTGAATAAAAGGAATCGCCTCCCCGTCGGGGAATTGAACCCCGGTCTCCCGCGTGACAGGCGGGGATACTGACCACTATACTAACGAGGACTTATTGGCTTCAGTTAAACAGTGCTCATCTCCCTGGGGTTAAGGCATGCCCTCGATCAATTCTCAGTATTGTAATAGGCAGAATTGCTGCTTTTGGTTAGGACAAGTAATCTTTTTTCCTAAATTATTACAATACAGAAATTCCTAGCCAAAAACAATTAGTTTTATGAAGAAATTATTTCATTGAAATAAATATCTATCGATCTGTCTATCTAGCTATCTTTCTATTCATCAATATATATATTTATATATATATATATATATATATAATCAGCTCACTTTACCATTTGCAGCTTATAACTATTAGCCACCAGGGGTCACTACTAACCAAAAGCAGTCATTCTACTTGTAAATCGTGCCAATCGAGTGGAACAGCGGCCTAGGATTCACCACTGCTTCATCTCATTTTCCAACAGATTGTAGACGTAAATTGGTTTTGATGGTACGCCTGTGCATGCTGAAATATTCAGAGCATATTCTGAATTTCAGTTAACACATCAGTAAGCATTTTGGCCATCAGTGAATTCAACCTTTTTTCTCAATCGGAATAGGCAAGGATAATGACAGATATATTTTACAATGTTAGAAAGTACATCATTTTATTTAATTGTGTGAATAAAAGGAATCTCCTCCCCGTCGGGGAATTGAACCCCGGTCTCCCGCGTGACAGGCGGGGATACTGACCACTATACTAACGAGGACTTATTGGCTTCAGTTAAACAGTGCTCATCTCCCTGGGGTTAAGGCATGCCCTCGATCAATTCTCAGTATTGTAATAGGCAGAATTGCTGCTTTTGGTTAGGACAAGTAATCTTTTTTCCTAAATTATTACAATACAGAAATTCCTAGCCAAAAACAATTAGTTTTATGAAGAAATTATTTCATTGAAATAAATATCTATCGATCTGTCTATCTAGCTATCTTTCTATTCATCAATATATATATTTATATATATATATATATATATAATCAGCTCACTTTACCATTTGCAGCTTATAACTATTAGCCACCAGGGGTCACTACTAACCAAAAGCAGTCATTCTACTTGTAAATCGTGCCAATCGAGTGGAACAGCGGCCTAGGATTCACCACTGCTTCATCTCATTTTCCAACAGATTGTAGACGTAAATTGGTTTTGATGGTACGCCTGTGCATGCTGAAATATTCAGAGCATATTCTGAATTTCAGTTAACACATCAGTAAGCATTTTGGCCATCAGTGAATTCAACCTTTTTTCTCAATCGGAATAGGCAAGGATAATGATAGATATATTTTACAATGTTAGAACGTACATCATTTTATTTAATTGTGTGAATAAAAGGAATCTCCTCCCCGTCGGGGAATTGAACCCCGGTCTCCCGCGTGACAGGCGGGGATACTGACCACTATACTAACGAGGACTTATTGGCTTCAGTTAAACAGTGCTCATCTCCCTGGGGTTAAGGCATGCCCTCGATCAATTCTCAGTATTGTAATAGGCAGAATTGCTGCTTTTGGTTAGGACAAGTAATCTTTTTTCCTAAATTATTACAATACAGAAATTCCTAGCCAAAAACAATTAGTTTTATGAAGAAATTATTTCATTGAAATAAATATCTATCGATCTGTCTATCTAGCTATCTTTCTATTCATCAATATATATATTTATATATATATATATATATATATAATCAGCTCACTTTACCATTTGCAGCTTATAACTATTAGCCACCAGGGGTCACTACTAACCAAAAGCAGTCATTCTACTTGTAAATTGTGCCAATCGAGTGGAACAGCGCCTAGGATTCACCACTGCTTCATCTCATTTTCCAACAGATTGTAGACGTAAATTGGTTTTGATGGTACGCCTGTGCATGCTGAAATATTCAGAGCATATTCTGAATTTCAGTTAACACATCAGTAAGCATTTTGGCCATCAGTGACATCAACCTTTTTTCTCAATCGGAATAGGCAAGGATAATGACAGATATATTTTACAATGTTAGAAAGTACATCATTTTATTTAATTGTGTGAATAAAAGGAATCGCCTCCCCGTCGGGGAATTGAACCCCGGTCTCCCGCGTGACAGGCGGGGATACTGACCACTATACTAACGAGGACTTATTGGCTTCAGTTAAACAGTGCTCATCTCCCTGGGGTTAAGGCATGCCCTCGATCAATTCTCAGTATTGTAATAGGCAGAATTGCTGCTTTTGGTTAGGACAAGTAATCTTTTTTCCTAAATTATTACAATACAGAAATTCCTAGCCAAAAACAATTAGTTTTATGAAGAAATTATTTCATTGAAATAAATATCTATCGATCTGTCTATCTAGCTATCTTTCTATTCATCAATATATATATTTATATATATATATATATATATATAATCAGCTCACTTTACCATTTGCAGCTTATAACTATTAGCCACCAGGGGTCACTACTAACCAAAAGCAGTCATTCTACTTGTAAATTGTGCCAATCGAGTGGAACAGCGCCTAGGATTCACCACTGCTTCATCTCATTTTCCAACAGATTGTAGACGTAAATTGGTTTTGATGGTACGCCTGTGCATGCTGAAATATTCAGAGCATATTCTGAATTTCAGTTAACACATCAGTAAGCATTTTGGCCATCAGTGACATCAACCTTTTTTCTCAATCGGAATAGGCAAGGATAATGACAGATATATTTTACAATGTTAGAAAGTACATCATTTTATTTAATTGTGTGAATAAAAGGAATCGCCTCCCCGTCGGGGAATTGAACCCCGGTCTCCCGCGTGACAGGCGGGGATACTGACCACTATACTAACGAGGACTTATTGGCTTCAGTTAAACAGTGCTCATCTCCCTGGGGTTAAGGCATGCCCTCGATCAATTCTCAGTATTGTAATAGGCAGAATTGCTGCTTTTGGTTAGGACAAGTAATCTTTTTTCCTAAATTATTACAATACAGAAATTCCTAGCCAAAAACAATTAGTTTTATGAAGAAATTATTTCATTGAAATAAATATCTATCGATCTGTCTATCTAGCTATCTTTCTATTCATCAATATATATATTTATATATATATATATATATATAATCAGCTCACTTTACCATTTGCAGCTTATAACTATTAGCCACCAGGGGTCACTACTAACCAAAAGCAGTCATTCTACTTGTAAATCGTGCCAATCGAGTGGAACAGCGGCCTAGGATTCACCACTGCTTCATCTCATTTTCCAACAGATTGTAGACGTAAATTGGTTTTGATGGTACGCCTGTGCATGCTGAAATATTCAGAGCATATTCTGAATTTCAGTTAACACATCAGTAAGCATTTTGGCCATCAGTGAATTCAACCTTTTTTCTCAATCGGAATAGGCAAGGATAATGATAGATATATTTTACAATGTTAGAACGTACATCATTTTATTTAATTGTGTGAATAAAAGGAATCTCCTCCCCGTCGGGGAATTGAACCCCGGTCTCCCGCGTGACAGGCGGGGATACTGACCACTATACTAACGAGGACTTATTGGCTTCAGTTAAACAGTGCTCATCTCCCTGGGGTTAAGGCATGCCCTCGATCAATTCTCAGTATTGTAATAGGCAGAATTGCTGCTTTTGGTTAGGACAAGTAATCTTTTTTCCTAAATTATTACAATACAGAAATTCCTAGCCAAAAACAATTAGTTTTATGAAGAAATTATTTCATTGAAATAAATATCTATCGATCTGTCTATCTAGCTATCTTTCTATTCATCAATATATATATTTATATATATATATATATATATATAATCAGCTCACTTTACCATTTGCAGCTTATAACTATTAGCCACCAGGGGTCACTACTAACCAAAAGCAGTCATTCTACTTGTAAATTGTGCCAATCGAGTGGAACAGCGCCTAGGATTCACCACTGCTTCATCTCATTTTCCAACAGATTGTAGACGTAAATTGGTTTTGATGGTACGCCTGTGCATGCTGAAATATTCAGAGCATATTCTGAATTTCAGTTAACACATCAGTAAGCATTTTGGCCATCAGTGACATCAACCTTTTTTCTCAATCGGAATAGGCAAGGATAATGACAGATATATTTTACAATGTTAGAAAGTACATCATTTTATTTAATTGTGTGAATAAAAGGAATCGCCTCCCCGTCGGGGAATTGAACCCCGGTCTCCCGCGTGACAGGCGGGGATACTGACCACTATACTAACGAGGACTTATTGGCTTCAGTTAAACAGTGCTCATCTCCCTGGGGTTAAGGCATGCCCTCGATCAATTCTCAGTATTGTAATAGGCAGAATTGCTGCTTTTGGTTAGGACAAGTAATCTTTTTTCCTAAATTATTACAATACAGAAATTCCTAGCCAAAAACAATTAGTTTTATGAAGAAATTATTTCATTGAAATAAATATCTATCGATCTGTCTATCTAGCTATCTTTCTATTCATCAATATATATATTTATATATATATATATATATATATAATCAGCTCACTTTACCATTTGCAGCTTATAACTATTAGCCACCAGGGGTCACTACTAACCAAAAGCAGTCATTCTACTTGTAAATCGTGCCAATCGAGTGGAACAGCGGCCTAGGATTCACCACTGCTTCATCTCATTTTCCAACAGATTGTAGACGTAAATTGGTTTTGATGGTACGCCTGTGCATGCTGAAATATTCAGAGCATATTCTGAATTTCAGTTAACACATCAGTAAGCATTTTGGCCATCAGTGAATTCAACCTTTTTTCTCAATCGGAATAGGCAAGGATAATGACAGATATATTTTACAATGTTAGAAAGTACATCATTTTATTTAATTGTGTGAATAAAAGGAATCTCCTCCCCGTCGGGGAATTGAACCCCGGTCTCCCGCGTGACAGGCGGGGATACTGACCACTATACTAACGAGGACTTATTGGCTTCAGTTAAACAGTGCTCATCTCCCTGGGGTTAAGGCATGCCCTCGATCAATTCTCAGTATTGTAATAGGCAGAATTGCTGCTTTTGGTTAGGACAAGTAATCTTTTTTCCTAAATTATTACAATACAGAAATTCCTAGCCAAAAACAATTAGTTTTATGAAGAAATTATTTCATTGAAATAAATATCTATCGATCTGTCTATCTAGCTATCTTTCTATTCATCAATATATATATTTATATATATATATATATATATAATCAGCTCACTTTACCATTTGCAGCTTATAACTATTAGCCACCAGGGGTCACTACTAACCAAAAGCAGTCATTCTACTTGTAAATCGTGCCAATCGAGTGGAACAGCGGCCTAGGATTCACCACTGCTTCATCTCATTTTCCAACAGATTGTAGACGTAAATTGGTTTTGATGGTACGCCTGTGCATGCTGAAATATTCAGAGCATATTCTGAATTTCAGTTAACACATCAGTAAGCATTTTGGCCATCAGTGAATTCAACCTTTTTTCTCAATCGGAATAGGCAAGGATAATGATAGATATATTTTACAATGTTAGAACGTACATCATTTTATTTAATTGTGTGAATAAAAGGAATCTCCTCCCCGTCGGGGAATTGAACCCCGGTCTCCCGCGTGACAGGCGGGGATACTGACCACTATACTAACGAGGACTTATTGGCTTCAGTTAAACAGTGCTCATCTCCCTGGGGTTAAGGCATGCCCTCGATCAATTCTCAGTATTGTAATAGGCAGAATTGCTGCTTTTGGTTAGGACAAGTAATCTTTTTTCCTAAATTATTACAATACAGAAATTCCTAGCCAAAAACAATTAGTTTTATGAAGAAATTATTTCATTGAAATAAATATCTATCGATCTGTCTATCTAGCTATCTTTCTATTCATCAATATATATATTTATATATATATATATATATATATAATCAGCTCACTTTACCATTTGCAGCTTATAACTATTAGCCACCAGGGGTCACTACTAACCAAAAGCAGTCATTCTACTTGTAAATTGTGCCAATCGAGTGGAACAGCGCCTAGGATTCACCACTGCTTCATCTCATTTTCCAACAGATTGTAGACGTAAATTGGTTTTGATGGTACGCCTGTGCATGCTGAAATATTCAGAGCATATTCTGAATTTCAGTTAACACATCAGTAAGCATTTTGGCCATCAGTGACATCAACCTTTTTTCTCAATCGGAATAGGCAAGGATAATGACAGATATATTTTACAATGTTAGAAAGTACATCATTTTATTTAATTGTGTGAATAAAAGGAATCGCCTCCCCGTCGGGGAATTGAACCCCGGTCTCCCGCGTGACAGGCGGGGATACTGACCACTATACTAACGAGGACTTATTGGCTTCAGTTAAACAGTGCTCATCTCCCTGGGGTTAAGGCATGCCCTCGATCAATTCTCAGTATTGTAATAGGCAGAATTGCTGCTTTTGGTTAGGACAAGTAATCTTTTTTCCTAAATTATTACAATACAGAAATTCCTAGCCAAAAACAATTAGTTTTATGAAGAAATTATTTCATTGAAATAAATATCTATCGATCTGTCTATCTAGCTATCTTTCTATTCATCAATATATATATTTATATATATATATATATATATAATCAGCTCACTTTACCATTTGCAGCTTATAACTATTAGCCACCAGGGGTCACTACTAACCAAAAGCAGTCATTCTACTTGTAAATCGTGCCAATCGAGTGGAACAGCGGCCTAGGATTCACCACTGCTTCATCTCATTTTCCAACAGATTGTAGACGTAAATTGGTTTTGATGGTACGCCTGTGCATGCTGAAATATTCAGAGCATATTCTGAATTTCAGTTAACACATCAGTAAGCATTTTGGCCATCAGTGAATTCAACCTTTTTTCTCAATCGGAATAGGCAAGGATAATGACAGATATATTTTACAATGTTAGAAAGTACATCATTTTATTTAATTGTGTGAATAAAAGGAATCTCCTCCCCGTCGGGGAATTGAACCCCGGTCTCCCGCGTGACAAGCGGGGATACTGACCACTATACTAACGAGGACTTATTGGCTTCAGTTAAACAGTGCTCATCTCCCTGGGGTTAAGGCATGCCCTCGATCAATTCTCAGTATTGTAATAGGCAGAATTGCTGCTTTTGGTTAGGACAAGTAGACTTTTTTCCTAAATTATTACAATACAGAATTTCCTAGCCAAAAACAATTAGTTTTATGAAGACATTATTTCATTGAAATAAATATCTATCGATCTGTCTATCTAGCTATCTTTCTATTCATCAATATATATATTTATATATATATATATATATATATATAATCAGCTCACTTTACCATTTGCAGCTTATAACTATTAGCCACCAGGGGTCACTACTAACCAAAAGCAGTCATTCTACTTGTAAATCGTGCCAATCGAGTGGAACAGTGGCCTAGGATTCACCACTGCTTCATCTCATTTTCCAACAGATTGTAGACGTAAATTGGTTTTGATGGTACGCCTGTGCATGCTGAAATATTCAGAGCATATTCTGAATTTCAGTTAACACATCAGTAAGCATTTTGGCCATCAGTGAATTCAACCTTTTTTCTCAATCGGAATAGGCAAGGATAATGACAGATATATTTTACAATGTTAGAAAGTACATCATTTTATTTAATTGTGTGAATAAAAGGAATCGCCTCCCCGTCGGGGAATTGAACCCCGGTCTCCCGCGTGACAGGCGGGGATACTGACCACTATACTAACGAGGACTTATTGGCTTCAGTTAAACAGTGCTCATCTCCCTGGGGTTAAGGCATGCCCTCGATCAATTCTCAGTATTGTAATAGGCAGAATTGCTGCTTTTGGTTAGGACAAGTAATCTTTTTTCCTAAATTATTACAATACAGAAATTCCTAGCCAAAAACAATTAGTTTTATGAAGAAATTATTTCATTGAAATAAATATCTATCGATCTGTCTATCTAGCTATCTTTCTATTCATCAATATATATATTTATATAAATATATATATATATAATGAGCTCACTTTACCATTTGCAGCTTATAACTATTAGCCACCAGGGGTCACTACTAACCAAAAGCAGTCATTCTACTTGTAAATCGTGCCAATCGAGTGGAACAGCGGCCTAGGATTCACCACTGCTTCATCTCATTTTCTAACAGATTGTAGACGTAAATTGGTTTTGATGGTACGCCTGTGCATGCTGAAATATTCAGAGCATATTCTGAATTTCAGTTAACACATCAGTAAGCATTTTGGCCATCAGTGAATTCAACCTTTTTTCTCAATCGGAATAGGCAAGGATAATGACAGATATATTTTACAATGTTAGAAAGGACATCATTTTATTTAATTGTGTGAATAAAAGGAATCTCCTCCCCGTTGGGGAATTGAACCCCGGTCTCCCGCGTGACAGGCGGGGATACTGACCACTATACTAACGAGGACTTATTGGCTTCAGTTAAACAGTGCTCACCTCCCTGGGGTTAAGGCATGCCCTCGATCAATTCTCAGTATTGTAATAGGCAGAATTGCTGCTTTTGGTTAGGACAAGTAATCTTTTTTCCTAAATTATTACAATACAGAAATTCCTAGCCAAAAACAATTAGTTTTATGAAGAAATTATTTCATTGAAATAAATATCTATCGATCTGTCTATCTAGCTATCTTTCTATTCATCAATATATATATTTATATATATATATATATATATATATAATCAGCTCACTTTACCATTTGCAGCTTATAACTATTAGCCACCAGGGGTCACTACTAACCAAAAGCAGTCATTCTACTTGTAAATCGTGCCAATCGAGTGGAACAGCGGCCTAGGATTCACCACTGCTTCATCTCATTTTCCAACAGATTGTAGACGTAAATTGGTTTTGATGGTACGCCTGTGCATGCTGAAATATTCAGAGCATATTCTGAATTTCAGTTAACACATCAGTAAGCATTTTGGCCATCAGTGAATTCAACCTTTTTTCTCAATCGGAATAGGCAAGGATAATGACAGATATATTTTACAATGTTAGAAAGTACATCATTTTATTTAATTGTGTGAATAAAAGGAATCGCCTCCCCGTCGGGGAATTGAACCCTGGTCTCCCGCGTGACAGGCGGGGATACTGACCACTATACTAACGAGGACTTATTGGCTTCAGTTAAACAGTGCTCACCTCCCTGGGGTTAAGGCATGCCCTCGATCAATTCTCAGTATTGTAATAGGCAGAATTGCTGCTTTTGGTTAGGACAAGTAATCTTTTTTCCTAAATTATTACAATACAGAAATTCCTAGCCAAAAACAATTAGTTTTATGAAGAAATTATTTCATTGAAATAAATATCTATCGATCTGTCTATCTAGCTATCTTTCTATTCATCAATATATATATTTATATATATATATATATATATATATAATGAGCTCACTTTACCATTTGCAGCTTATAACTATTAGCCACCAGGGGTCACTACTAACCAAAAGCAGTCATTCTACTTGTAAATTGTGCCAATCGAGTGGAACAGCGGCCTAGGATTCACCACTGCTTCATCTCATTTTCTAACAGATTGTAGACGTAAATTGGTTTTGATGGTACGCCTGTGCATGCTGAAATATTCAGAGCATATTCTGAATTTCAGTTAACACATCAGTAAGCATTTTGGCCATCAGTGAATTCAACCTTTTTTCTCAATCGGAATAGGCAAGGATAATGACAGATATATTTTACAATGTTAGAAAGTACATCATTTTATTTAATTGTGTGAATAAAAGGAATCTCCTCCCCGTCGGGGAATTGAACCCCGGTCTCCCGCGTGACAGGCGGGGATACTGACCACTATACTAACGAGGACTTATTGGCTTCAGTTAAACAGTGCTCACCTCCCTGGGGTTAAGGCATGCCCTCGATCAATTCTCAGTATTGTAATAGGCAGAATTGCTGCTTTTGGTTAGGACAAGTAATCTTTTTTCCTAAATTATTACAATACAGAAATTCCTAGCCAAAAACAATTAGTTTTATGAAGAAATTATTTCATTGAAATAAATATCTATCGATCTGTCTATCTAGCTATCTTTCTATTCATCAATATATATATTTATATATATATATATATATATATATATAATCAGCTCACTTTACCATTTGCAGCTTATAACTATTAGCCACCAGGGGTCACTACTAACCAAAAGCAGTCATTCTACTTGTAAATCGTGCCAATCGAGTGGAACAGCGGCCTAGGATTCACCACTGCTTCATCTCATTTTCCAACAGATTGTAGACGTAAATTGGTTTTGATGGTACGCCTGTGCATGCTGAAATATTCAGAGCATATTCTGAATTTCAGTTAACACATCAGTAAGCATTTTGGCCATCAGTGAATTCAACCTTTTTTCTCAATCGGAGTAGGCAAGGATAATGACAGATATATTTTACAATGTTAGAAAGTACATCATTTTATTTAATTGTGTGAATAAAAGGAATCGCCTCCCCGTCGGGGAATTGAACCCTGGTCTCCCGCGTGACAGGCGGGGATACTGACCACTATACTAACAAGGACTTATTGGCTTCAGTTAAACAGTGCTCACCTCCCTGGGGTTAAGGCATGCCCTCGATCAATTCTCAGTATTGTAATAGGCAGAATTGCTGCTTTTGGTTAGGACAAGTAATCTTTTTTCCTAAATTATTACAATACAGAAATTCCTAGCCAAAAACAATTAGTTTTATGAAGAAATTATTTCATTGAAATAAATATCTATCGATCTGTCTATCTAGCTATCTTTCTATTCATCAATATATATATTTATATATATATATATATATATATAATGAGCTCACTTTACCATTTGCAGCTTATAACTATTAGCCACCTGGGGTCACTACTAACCAAAAGCAGTCATTCTACTTGTAAATCGTGCCAATCGAGTGGAACAGCGGCCTAGGATTCACCACTGCTTCATCTCATTTTCTAACAGATTGTAGACGTAAATTGGTTTTGATGGTACGCCTGTGCATGCTGAAATATTCAGAGCATATTCTGAATTTCAGTTAACACATCAGTAAGCATTTTGGCCATCAGTGAATTCAACCTTTTTTCTCAATCGGAATAGGCAAGGATAATGACAGATATATTTTACAATGTTAGAAAGTACATCATTTTATTTAATTGTGTGAATAAAAGGAATCGCCTCCCCGTCGGGGAATTGAACCCTGGTCTCCCGCGTGACAGGCGGGGATACTGACCACTATACTAACGAGGACTTATTGGCTTCAGTTAAACAGTGCTCACCTCCCTGGGGTTAAGGCATGCCCTCGATCAATTCTCAGTATTGTAATAGGCAGAATTGCTGCTTTTGGTTAGGACAAGTAATCTTTTTTCCTAAATTATTACAATACAGAAATTCCTAGCCAAAAACAATTAGTTTTATGAAGAAATTATTTCATTGAAATAAATATCTATCGATCTGTCTATCTAGCTATCTTTCTATTCATCAATATATATATTTATATATATATATATATATATAATGAGCTCACTTTACCATTTGCAGCTTATAACTATTAGCCACCAGGGGTCACTACTAACCAAAAGCAGTCATTCTACTTGTAAATCGTGCCAATCGAGTGGAACAGCGGCCTAGGATTCACCACTGCTTCATCTCATTTTCTAACAGATTGTAGACGTAAATTGGTTTTGATGGTACGCCTGTGCATGCTGAAATATTCAGAGCATATTCTGAATTTCAGTTAACACATCAGTAAGCATTTTGGCCATCAGTGAATTCAACCTTTTTTCTCAATCGGAATAGGCAAGGATAATGACAGATATATTTTACAATGTTAGAAAGTACATCATTTTATTTAATTGTGTGAATAAAAGGAATCGCCTCCCCGTCGGGGAATTGAACCCTGGTCTCCCGCGTGACAGGCGGGGATACTGACCACTATACTAACGAGGACTTATTGGCTTCAGTTAAACAGTGCTCACCTCCCTGGGGTTAAGGCATGCCCTCGATCAATTCTCAGTATTGTAATAGGCAGAATTGCTGCTTTTGGTTAGGACAAGTAATCTTTTTTCCTAAATTATTACAATACAGAAATTCCTAGCCAAAAACAATTAGTTTTATGAAGAAATTATTTCATTGAAATAAATATCTATCGATCTGTCTATCTAGCTATCTTTCTATTCATCAATATATATATTTATATATATATATATATATATATATATAATGAGCTCACTTTACCATTTGCAGCTTATAACTATTAGCCACCAGGGGTCACTACTAACTAAAAGCAGTCATTCTACTTGTAAATCGTGCCAATCGAGTGGAACAGCGGCCTAGGATTCACCACTGCTTCATCTCATTTTCTAACAGATTGTAGACGTAAATTGGTTTTGATGGTACGCCTGTGCATGCTGAAATATTCAGAGCATATTCTGAATTTCAGTTAACACATCAGTAAGCATTTTGGCCATCAGTGAATTCAACCTTTTTTCTCAATCGGAATAGGCAAGGATAATGACAGATATATTTTACAATGTTAGAAAGTACATCATTTTATTTAATTGTGTGAATAAAAGGAATCGCCTCCCCGTCGGGGAATTGAACCCTGGTCTCCCGCGTGACAGGCGGGGATACTGACCACTATACTAACGAGGACTTATTGGCTTCAGTTAAACAGTGCTCACCTCCCTGGGGTTAAGGCATGCCCTCGATCAATTCTCAGTATTGTAATAGGCAGAATTGCTGCTTTTGGTTAGGACAAGTAATCTTTTTTCCTAAATTATTACAATACAGAAATTCCTAGCCAAAAACAATTAGTTTTATGAAGAAATTATTTCATTGAAATAAATATCTATCGATCTGTCTATCTAGCTATCTTTCTATTCATCAATCTATATATTTATATAAATATATATATATATAATCAGCTCACTTTACCATTTGCAGCTTATAACTATTAGCCACCAGGGGTCACTACTAACCAAAAGCAGTCATTCTACTTGTAAATCGTGCCAATCGAGTGGAACAGCGGCCTAGGATTCACCACTGCTTCATCTCATTTTCCAACAGATTGTAGACGTAAATTGGTTTTGATGGTACGCCTGTGCATGCTGAAATATTCAGAGCATATTCTGAATTTCAGTTAACACATCAGTAAGCATTTTGGCCATCAGTGAATTCAACCTTTTTTCTCAATCGGAATAGGCAAGGATAATGACAGATATATTTTACAATGTTAGAACGTACATCATTTTATTTAATTGTGTGAATAAAAGGAATCTCCTCCCCGTCGGGGAATTGAACCCCGGTCTCCCGCGTGACAGGCGGGGATACTGACCACTATACTAACGAGGACTTATTGGCTTCAGTTAAACAGTGCTCACCTCCCTGGGGTTAAGGCATGCCCTCGATCAATTCTCAGTATTGTAATAGGCAGAATTGCTGCTTTTGGTTAGGACAAGTAATCTTTTTTCCTAAATTATTACAATACAGAAATTCCTAGCCAAAAACAATTAGTTTTATGAAGAAATTATTTCATTGAAATAAATATCTATCGATCTGTCTATCTAGCTATCTTTCTATTCATCAATATATATATTTATATATATATATATATATATAATCAGCTCACTTTACCATTTGCAGCTTATAACTATTAGCCACCAGGGGTCACTACTAACCAAAAGCAGTCATTCTACTTGTAAATCGTGCCAATCGAGTGGAACAGCGGCCTAGGATTCACCACTGCTTCATCTCATTTTCCAACAGATTGTAGACGTAAATTGGTTTTGATGGTACGCCTGTGCATGCTGAAATATTCAGAGCATATTCTGAATTTCAGTTAACACATCAGTAAGCATTTTGGCCATCAGTGACATCAACCTTTTTTCTCAATCGGAATAGGCAAGGATAATGACAGATATATTTTACAATGTTAGAAAGTACATCATTTTATTTAATTGTGTGAATAAAAGGAATCGCCTCCCCGTCGGGGAATTGAACCCTGGTCTCCCGCGTGACAGGCGGGGATACTGACCACTATACTAACGAGGACTTATTGGCTTCAGTTAAACAGTGCTCACCTCCCTGGGGTTAAGGCATGCCCTCGATCAATTCTCAGTATTGTAATAGGCAGAATTGCTGCTTTTGGTTAGGACAAGTAATCTTTTTTCCTAAATTATTACAATACAGAAATTCCTAGCCAAAAACAATTAGTTTTATGAAGAAATTATTTCATTGAAATAAATATCTATCGATCTGTCTATCTAGCTATCTTTCTATTCATCAAAATATATATTTATATATATATATATATATATATAATCAGCTCACTTTACCATTTGCAGCTTATAACTATTAGCCACCAGGGGTCACTACTAACCAAAAGCAGTCATTCTACTTGTAAATCGTGCCAATCGAGTGGAACAGCGGCCTAGGATTCACCACTGCTTCATCTCATTTTCCAACAGATTGTAGACATAAATTGGTTTTGATGGTACGCCTGTGCATGCTGAAATATTCAGAGCATATTCTGAATTTCAGTTAACACATCAGTAAGCATTTTGGCCATCAGTGAATTCAACCTTTTTTCTCAATCGGAATAGGCAAGGATAATGACAGATATATTTTACAATGTTAGAACGTACATCATTTTATTTAATTGTGTGAATAAAAGGAATCTCCTCCCCGTCGGGGAATTGAACCCCGGTCTCCCGCGTGACAGGCGGGGATACTGACCACTATACTAACGAGGACTTATTGGCTTCAGTTAAACAGTGCTCATCTCCCTGGGGTTAAGGCATGCCCTCGATCAATTCTCAGTATTGTAATAGGCAGAATTGCTGCTTTTGGTTAGGACAAGTAATCTTTTTTCCTAAATTATTACAATACAGAAATTCCTAGCCAAAAACAATTAGTTTTATGAAGAAATTATTTCATTGAAATAAATATCTATCGATCTGTCTATCTAGCTATCTTTCTATTCATCAATATATATATTTATATATATATATATATATATATATATATAATGAGCTCACTTTACCATTTGCAGCTTATAACTATTAGCCACCAGGGGTCACTACTAACCAAAAGCAGTCATTCTACTTGTAAATCGTGCCAATCGAGTGGAACAGCGGCCTAGGATTCACCACTGCTTCATCTCATTTTCTAACAGATTGTAGACGTAAATTGGTTTTGATGGTACGCCTGTGCATGCTGAAATATTCAGAGCATATTCTGAATTTCAGTTAACACATCAGTAAGCATTTTGGCCATCAGTGAATTCAACCTTTTTTCTCAATCGGAATAGGCAAGGATAATGACAGATATATTTTACAATGTTAGAAAGTACATCATTTTATTTAATTGTGTGAATAAAAGGAATCGCCTCCCCGTCGGGGAATTGAACCCTGGTCTCCCGCGTGACAGGCGGGGATACTGACCACTATACTAACGAGGACTTATTTGCTTCAGTTAAACAGTGCTCACCTCCCTGGGGTTAAGGCATGCCCTCGATCAATTCTCAGTATTGTAATAGGCAGAATTGCTGCTTTTGGTTAGGACAAGTAATCTTTTTTCCTAAATTATTACAATACAGAAATTCCTAGCCAAAAACAATTAGTTTTATGAAGAAATTATTTCATTGAAATAAATATCTATCGATCTGTCTATCTAGCTATCTTTCTATTCATCAATATATATATTTATATATATATATATATATATAATCAGCTCACTTTACCATTTGCAGCTTATAACTATTAGCCACCAGGGGTCACTACTAACCAAAAGCAGTCATTCTACTTGTAAATCGTGCCAATCGAGTGGAACAGCGGCCTAGGATTCACCACTGCTTCATCTCATTTTCCAACAGATTGTAGACGTAAATTGGTTTTGATGGTACGCCTGTGCATGCTGAAATATTCAGAGCATATTCTGAATTTCAGTTAACACATCAGTAAGCATTTTGGCCATCAGTGACATCAACCTTTTTTCTCAATCGGAATAGGCAAGGATAATGACAGATATATTTTACAATGTTAGAAAGTACATCATTTTATTTAATTGTGTGAATAAAAGGAATCTCCTCCCCGTCGGGGAAATGAACCCCGGTCTCCCGCGTGACAGGCGGGGATACTGACCACTATACTAACGAGGACTTATTGGCTTCAGTTAAACAGTGCTCATCTCCCTGGGGTTAAGGCATGCCCTCGATCAATTCTCAGTATTGTAATAGGCAGAATTGCTGCTTTTGGTTAGGACAAGTAATCTTTTTTCCTAAATTATTACAATACAGAAATTCCTAGCCAAAAACAATTAGTTTTATGAAGAAATTATTTCATTGAAATAAATATCTATCGATCTGTCTATCTAGCTATCTTTCTATTCATCAATCTATATATTTATATAAATATATATATATATAATCAGCTCACTTTACCATTTGCAGCTTATAACTATTAGCCACCAGGGGTCACTACTAACCAAAAGCAGTCATTCTACTTGTAAATCGTGCCAATCGAGTGGAACAGCGGCCTAGGATTCACCACTGCTTCATCTCATTTTCCAACAGATTGTAGACGTAAATTGGTTTTGATGGTACGCCTGTGCATGCTGAAATATTCAGAGCATATTCTGAATTTCAGTTAACACATCAGTAAGCATTTTGGCCATCAGTGACATCAACCTTTTTTCTCAATCGGAATAGGCAAGGATAATGACAGATATATTTTACAATGTTAGAACGTACATCATTTTATTTAATTGTGTGAATAAAAGGAATCTCCTCCCCGTCGGGGAATTGAACCCCGGTCTCCCGCGTGACAGGCGGGGATACTGACCACTATACTAACGAGGACTTATTGGCTTCAGTTAAACAGTGCTCATCTCCCTGGGGTTAAGGCATGCCCTCGATCAATTCTCAGTATTGTAATAGGCAGAATTGCTGCTTTTGGTTAGGACAAGTAATCTTTTTTCCTAAATTATTACAATACAGAAATTCCTAGCCAAAAACAATTAGTTTTATGAAGAAATTATTTCATTGAAATAAATATCTATCGATCTGTCTATCTAGCTATCTTTCTATTCATCAATATATATATTTATATATATATATATATATATATATAATGAGCTCACTTTACCATTTGCAGCTTATAACTATTAGCCACCAGGGGTCACTACTAACCAAAAGCAGTCATTCTACTTGTAAATTGTGCCAATCGAGTGGAACAGCGGCCTAGGATTCACCACTGCTTCATCTCATTTTCTAACAGATTGTAGACGTAAATTGGTTTTGATGGTACGCCTGTGCATGCTGAAATATTCAGAGCATATTCTGAATTTCAGTTAACACATCAGTAAGCATTTTGGCCATCAGTGAATTCAACCTTTTTTCTCAATCGGAATAGGCAAGGATAATGACAGATATATTTTACAATGTTAGAAAGTACATCATTTTATTTAATTGTGTGAATAAAAGGAATCGCCTCCCCGTCGGGGAATTGAACCCTGGTCTCCCGCGTGACAGGCGGGGATACTGACCACTATACTAACGAGGACTTATTGGCTTCAGTTAAACAGTGCTCACCTCCCTGGGGTTAAGGCATGCCCTCGATCAATTCTCAGTATTGTAATAGGCAGAATTGCTGCTTTTGGTTAGGACAAGTAATCTTTTTTCCTAAATTATTACAATACAGAAATTCCTAGCCAAAAACAATTAGTTTTATGAAGAAATTATTTCATTGAAATAAATATCTATCGATCTGTCTATCTAGCTATCTTTCTATTCATCAATATATATATTTATATATATATATATATATATATATAATGAGCTCACTTTACCATTTGCAGCTTATAACTATTAGCCACCAGGGGTCACTACTAACCAAAAGCAGTCATTCTACTTGTAAATTGTGCCAATCGAGTGGAACAGCGGCCTAGGATTCACCACTGCTTCATCTCATTTTCTAACAGATTGTAGACGTAAATTGGTTTTGATGGTACGCCTGTGCATGCTGAAATATTCAGAGCATATTCTGAATTTCAGTTAACACATCAGTAAGCATTTTGGCCATCAGTGAATTCAACCTTTTTTCTCAATCGGAATAGGCAAGGATAATGACAGATATATTTTACAATGTTAGAAAGTACATCATTTTATTTAATTGTGTGAATAAAAGGAATCGCCTCCCCGTCGGGGAATTGAACCCTGGTCTCCCGCGTGACAGGCGGGGATACTGACCACTATACTAACGAGGACTTATTGGCTTCAGTTAAACAGTGCTCACCTCCCTGGGGTTAAGGCATGCCCTCGATCAATTCTCAGTATTGTAATAGGCAGAATTGCTGCTTTTGGTTAGGACAAGTAATCTTTTTTCCTAAATTATTACAATACAGAAATTCCTAGCCAAAAACAATTAGTTTTATGAAGAAATTATTTCATTGAAATAAATATCTATCGATCTGTCTATCTAGCTATCTTTCTATTCATCAATATATATATTTATATAAATATATATATATATAATCAGCTCACTTTACCATTTGCAGCTTATAACTATTAGCCACCAGGGGTCACTACTAACCAAAAGCAGTCATTCTACTTGTAAATCGTGCCAATCGAGTGGAACAGCGGCCTAGGATTCACCACTGCTTCATCTCATTTTCCAACAGATTGTAGACGTAAATTGGTTTTGATGGTACGCCTGTGCATGCTGAAATATTCAGAGCATATTCTGAATTTCAGTTAACACATCAGTAAGCATTTTGGCCATCAGTGACATCAACCTTTTTTCTCAATCGGAATAGGCAAGGATAATGACAGATATATTTTACAATGTTAGAAAGTACATCATTTTATTTAATTGTGTGAATAAAAGGAATCTCCTCCCCGTCGGGGAAATGAACCCCGGTCTCCCGCGTGACAGGCGGGGATACTGACCACTATACTAACGAGGACTTATTGGCTTCAGTTAAACAGTGCTCATCTCCCTGGGGTTAAGGCATGCCCTCGATCAATTCTCAGTATTGTAATAGGCAGAATTGCTGCTTTTGGTTAGGACAAGTAATCTTTTTTCCTAAATTATTACAATACAGAAATTCCTAGCCAAAAACAATTAGTTTTATGAAGAAATTATTTCATTGAAATAAATATCTATCGATCTGTCTATCTAGCTATCTTTCTATTCATCAATCTATATATTTATATAAATATATATATATATAATCAGCTCACTTTACCATTTGCAGCTTATAACTATTAGCCACCAGGGGTCACTACTAACCAAAAGCAGTCATTCTACTTGTAAATCGTGCCAATCGAGTGGAACAGCGGCCTAGGATTCACCACTGCTTCATCTCATTTTCCAACAGATTGTAGACGTAAATTGGTTTTGATGGTACGCCTGTGCATGCTGAAATATTCAGAGCATATTCTGAATTTCAGTTAACACATCAGTAAGCATTTTGGCCATCAGTGAATTCAACCTTTTTTCTCAATCGGAATAGGCAAGGATAATGACAGATATATTTTACAATGTTAGAAAGTACATCATTTTATTTAATTGTGTGAATAAAAGGAATCGCCTCCCCGTCGGGGAATTGAACCCTGGTCTCCCGCGTGACAGGCGGGGATACTGACCACTATACTAACGAGGACTTATTGGCTTCAGTTAAACAGTGCTCACCTCCCTGGGGTTAAGGCATGCCCTCGATCAATTCTCAGTATTGTAATAGGCAGAATTGCTGCTTTTGGTTAGGACAAGTAATCTTTTTTCCTAAATTATTACAATACAGAAATTCCTAGCCAAAAACAATTAGTTTTATGAAGAAATTATTTCATTGAAATAAATATCTATCGATCTGTCTATCTAGCTATCTTTCTATTCATCAATATATATATTTATATATATATATATATATATATATAATGAGCTCACTTTACCATTTGCAGCTTATAACTATTAGCCACCAGGGGTCACTACTAACCAAAAGCAGTCATTCTACTTGTAAATTGTGCCAATCGAGTGGAACAGCGGCCTAGGATTCACCACTGCTTCATCTCATTTTCTAACAGATTGTAGACGTAAATTGGTTTTGATGGTACGCCTGTGCATGCTGAAATATTCAGAGCATATTCTGAATTTCAGTTAACACATCAGTAAGCATTTTGGCCATCAGTGAATTCAACCTTTTTTCTCAATCGGAATAGGCAAGGATAATGACAGATATATTTTACAATGTTAGAAAGTACATCATTTTATTTAATTGTGTGAATAAAAGGAATCGCCTCCCCGTCGGGGAAATGAACCCCGGTCTCCCGCGTGACAGGCGGGGATACTGACCACTATACTAACGAGGACTTATTGGCTTCAGTTAAACAGTGCTCATCTCCCTGGGGTTAAGGCATGCCCTCGATCAATTCTCAGTATTGTAATAGGCAGAATTGCTGCTTTTGGTTAGGACAAGTAATCTTTTTTCCTAAATTATTACAATACAGAAATTCCTAGCCAAAAACAATTAGTTTTATGAAGAAATTATTTCATTGAAATAAATATCTATCGATCTGTCTATCTAGCTATCTTTCTATTCATCAATATATATATTTATATATATATATATATATATAATCAGCTCACTTTACCATTTGCAGCTTATAACTATTAGCCACCAGGGGTCACTACTAACCAAAAGCAGTCATTCTACTTGTAAATCGTGCCAATCGAGTGGAACAGCGGCCTAGGATTCACCACTGCTTCATCTCATTTTCCAACAGATTGTAGACGTAAATTGGTTTTGATGGTACGCCTGTGCATGCTGAAATATTCAGAGCATATTCTGAATTTCAGTTAACACATCAGTAAGCATTTTGGCCATCAGTGACATCAACCTTTTTTCTCAATCGGAATAGGCAAGGATAATGACAGATATATTTTACAATGTTAGAAAGTACATCATTTTATTTAATTGTGTGAATAAAAGGAATCTCCTCCCCGTCGGGGAAATGAACCCCGGTCTCCCGCGTGACAGGCGGGGATACTGACCACTATACTAACGAGGACTTATTGGCTTCAGTTAAACAGTGCTCATCTCCCTGGGGTTAAGGCATGCCCTCGATCAATTCTCAGTATTGTAATAGGCAGAATTGCTGCTTTTGGTTAGGACAAGTAATCTTTTTTCCTAAATTATTACAATACAGAAATTCCTAGCCAAAAACAATTAGTTTTATGAAGAAATTATTTCATTGAAATAAATATCTATCGATCTGTCTATCTAGCTATCTTTCTATTCATCAATCTATATATTTATATAAATATATATATATATAATCAGCTCACTTTACCATTTGCAGCTTATAACTATTAGCCACCAGGGGTCACTACTAACCAAAAGCAGTCATTCTACTTGTAAATCGTGCCAATCGAGTGGAACAGCGGCCTAGGATTCACCACTGCTTCATCTCATTTTCCAACAGATTGTAGACGTAAATTGGTTTTGATGGTACGCCTGTGCATGCTGAAATATTCAGAGCATATTCTGAATTTCAGTTAACACATCAGTAAGCATTTTGGCCATCAGTGAATTCAACCTTTTTTCTCAATCGGAATAGGCAAGGATAATGACAGATATATTTTACAATGTTAGAACGTACATCATTTTATTTAATTGTGTGAATAAAAGGAATCTCCTCCCCGTCGGGGAATTGAACCCCGGTCTCCCGCGTGACAGGCGGGGATACTGACCACTATACTAACGAGGACTTATTGGCTTCAGTTAAACAGTGCTCATCTCCCTGGGGTTAAGGCATGCCCTCGATCAATTCTCAGTATTGTAATAGGCAGAATTGCTGCTTTTGGTTAGGACAAGTAATCTTTTTTCCTAAATTATTACAATACAGAAATTCCTAGCCAAAAACAATTAGTTTTATGAAGAAATTATTTCATTGAAATAAATATCTATCGATCTGTCTATCTAGCTATCTTTCTATTCATCAATATATATATTTATATATATATATATATATATAATCAGCTCACTTTACCATTTGCAGCTTATAACTATTAGCCACCAGGGGTCACTACTAACCAAAAGCAGTCATTCTACTTGTAAATCGTGCCAATCGAGTGGAACAGCGGCCTAGGATTCACCACTGCTTCATCTCATTTTCCAACAGATTGTAGACGTAAATTGGTTTTGATGGTACGCCTGTGCATGCTGAAATATTCAGAGCATATTCTGAATTTCAGTTAACACATCAGTAAGCATTTTGGCCATCAGTGACATCAACCTTTTTTCTCAATCGGAATAGGCAAGGATAATGACAGATATATTTTACAATGTTAGAAAGTACATCATTTTATTTAATTGTGTGAATAAAAGGAATCTCCTCCCCGTCGGGGAAATGAACCCCGGTCTCCCGCGTGACAGGCGGGGATACTGACCACTATACTAACGAGGACTTATTGGCTTCAGTTAAACAGTGCTCATCTCCCTGGGGTTAAGGCATGCCCTCGATCAATTCTCAGTATTGTAATAGGCAGAATTGCTGCTTTTGGTTAGGACAAGTAATCTTTTTTCCTAAATTATTACAATACAGAAATTCCTAGCCAAAAACAATTAGTTTTATGAAGAAATTATTTCATTGAAATAAATATCTATCGATCTGTCTATCTAGCTATCTTTCTATTCATCAATCTATATATTTATATAAATATATATATATATAATCAGCTCACTTTACCATTTGCAGCTTATAACTATTAGCCACCAGGGGTCACTACTAACCAAAAGCAGTCATTCTACTTGTAAATCGTGCCAATCGAGTGGAACAGCGGCCTAGGATTCACCACTGCTTCATCTCATTTTCCAACAGATTGTAGACGTAAATTGGTTTTGATGGTACGCCTGTGCATGCTGAAATATTCAGAGCATATTCTGAATTTCAGTTAACACATCAGTAAGCATTTTGGCCATCAGTGAATTCAACCTTTTTTCTCAATCGGAATAGGCAAGGATAATGACAGATATATTTTACAATGTTAGAAAGTACATCATTTTATTTAATTGTGTGAATAAAAGGAATCGCCTCCCCGTCGGGGAATTGAACCCTGGTCTCCCGCGTGACAGGCGGGGATACTGACCACTATACTAACGAGGACTTATTGGCTTCAGTTAAACAGTGCTCACCTCCCTGGGGTTAAGGCATGCCCTCGATCAATTCTCAGTATTGTAATAGGCAGAATTGCTGCTTTTGGTTAGGACAAGTAATCTTTTTTCCTAAATTATTACAATACAGAAATTCCTAGCCAAAAACAATTAGTTTTATGAAGAAATTATTTCATTGAAATAAATATCTATCGATCTGTCTATCTAGCTATCTTTCTATTCATCAATATATATATTTATATATATATATATATATATATATAATGAGCTCACTTTACCATTTGCAGCTTATAACTATTAGCCACCAGGGGTCACTACTAACCAAAAGCAGTCATTCTACTTGTAAATTGTGCCAATCGAGTGGAACAGCGGCCTAGGATTCACCACTGCTTCATCTCATTTTCTAACAGATTGTAGACGTAAATTGGTTTTGATGGTACGCCTGTGCATGCTGAAATATTCAGAGCATATTCTGAATTTCAGTTAACACATCAGTAAGCATTTTGGCCATCAGTGAATTCAACCTTTTTTCTCAATCGGAATAGGCAAGGATAATGACAGATATATTTTACAATGTTAGAAAGTACATCATTTTATTTAATTGTGTGAATAAAAGGAATCGCCTCCCCGTCGGGGAAATGAACCCCGGTCTCCCGCGTGACAGGCGGGGATACTGACCACTATACTAACGAGGACTTATTGGCTTCAGTTAAACAGTGCTCATCTCCCTGGGGTTAAGGCATGCCCTCGATCAATTCTCAGTATTGTAATAGGCAGAATTGCTGCTTTTGGTTAGGACAAGTAATCTTTTTTCCTAAATTATTACAATACAGAAATTCCTAGCCAAAAACAATTAGTTTTATGAAGAAATTATTTCATTGAAATAAATATCTATCGATCTGTCTATCTAGCTATCTTTCTATTCATCAATATATATATTTATATATATATATATATATATAATCAGCTCACTTTACCATTTGCAGCTTATAACTATTAGCCACCAGGGGTCACTACTAACCAAAAGCAGTCATTCTACTTGTAAATCGTGCCAATCGAGTGGAACAGCGGCCTAGGATTCACCACTGCTTCATCTCATTTTCCAACAGATTGTAGACGTAAATTGGTTTTGATGGTACGCCTGTGCATGCTGAAATATTCAGAGCATATTCTGAATTTCAGTTAACACATCAGTAAGCATTTTGGCCATCAGTGACATCAACCTTTTTTCTCAATCGGAATAGGCAAGGATAATGACAGATATATTTTACAATGTTAGAAAGTACATCATTTTATTTAATTGTGTGAATAAAAGGAATCTCCTCCCCGTCGGGGAAATGAACCCCGGTCTCCCGCGTGACAGGCGGGGATACTGACCACTATACTAACGAGGACTTATTGGCTTCAGTTAAACAGTGCTCATCTCCCTGGGGTTAAGGCATGCCCTCGATCAATTCTCAGTATTGTAATAGGCAGAATTGCTGCTTTTGGTTAGGACAAGTAATCTTTTTTCCTAAATTATTACAATACAGAAATTCCTAGCCAAAAACAATTAGTTTTATGAAGAAATTATTTCATTGAAATAAATATCTATCGATCTGTCTATCTAGCTATCTTTCTATTCATCAATCTATATATTTATATAAATATATATATATATAATCAGCTCACTTTACCATTTGCAGCTTATAACTATTAGCCACCAGGGGTCACTACTAACCAAAAGCAGTCATTCTACTTGTAAATCGTGCCAATCGAGTGGAACAGCGGCCTAGGATTCACCACTGCTTCATCTCATTTTCCAACAGATTGTAGACGTAAATTGGTTTTGATGGTACGCCTGTGCATGCTGAAATATTCAGAGCATATTCTGAATTTCAGTTAACACATCAGTAAGCATTTTGGCCATCAGTGAATTCAACCTTTTTTCTCAATCGGAATAGGCAAGGATAATGACAGATATATTTTACAATGTTAGAACGTACATCATTTTATTTAATTGTGTGAATAAAAGGAATCTCCTCCCCGTCGGGGAATTGAACCCCGGTCTCCCGCGTGACAGGCGGGGATACTGACCACTATACTAACGAGGACTTATTGGCTTCAGTTAAACAGTGCTCATCTCCCTGGGGTTAAGGCATGCCCTCGATCAATTCTCAGTATTGTAATAGGCAGAATTGCTGCTTTTGGTTAGGACAAGTAATCTTTTTTCCTAAATTATTACAATACAGAAATTCCCTGCCAAAAACAATTAGTTTTATGAAGAAATTATTTCATTGAAATAAATATCTATCGATCTGTCTATCTAGCTATCTTTCTATTCATCAATATATATATTTATATATATATATATATATATATATAATCAGCTCACTTTACCATTTGCAGCTTATAACTATTAGCCACCAGGGGTCACTACTAACCAAAAGCAGTCATTCTACTTGTAAATCGTGCCAATCGAGTGGAACAGCGGCCTAGGATTCACCACTGCTTCATCTCATTTTCCAACAGATTGTAGACGTAAATTGGTTTTGATGGTACGCCTGTGCATGCTGAAATATTCAGAGCATATTCTGAATTTCAGTTAACACATCAGTAAGCATTTTGGCCATCAGTGACATAAACCTTTTTTCTCAATCGGAATAGGCAAGGATAATGACAGATATATTTTACAATGTTAGAAAGTACATCATTTTATTTAATTGTGTGAATAAAAGGAATCGCCTCCCCGTCGGGGAATTGAACCCTGGTCTCCCGCGTGACAGGCGGGGATACTGACCACTATACTAACGAGGACTTATTGGCTTCAGTTAAACAGTGCTCACCTCCCTGGGGTTAAGGCATGCCCTCGATCAATTCTCAGTATTGTAATAGGCAGAATTGCTGCTTTTGGTTAGGACAAGTAATCTTTTTTCCTAAATTATTACAATACAGAAATTCCTAGCCAAAAACAATTAGTTTTATGAAGAAATTATTTCATTGAAATAAATATCTATCGATCTGTCTATCTAGCTATCTTTCTATTCATCAAAATATATATTTATATATATATATATATATATAATCAGCTCACTTTACCATTTGCAGCTTATAACTATTAGCCACCAGGGGTCACTACTAACCAAAAGCAGTCATTCTACTTGTAAATCGTGCCAATCGAGTGGAACAGCGGCCTAGGATTCACCACTGCTTCATCTCATTTTCCAACAGATTGTAGACATAAATTGGTTTTGATGGTACGCCTGTGCATGCTGAAATATTCAGAGCATATTCTGAATTTCAGTTAACACATCAGTAAGCATTTTGGCCATCAGTGAATTCAACCTTTTTTCTCAATCGGAATAGGCAAGGATAATGACAGATATATTTTACAATGTTAGAACGTACATCATTTTATTTAATTGTGTGAATAAAAGGAATCTCCTCCCCGTCGGGGAATTGAACCCCGGTCTCCCGCGTGACAGGCGGGGATACTGACCACTATACTAACGAGGACTTATTGGCTTCAGTTAAACAGTGCTCATCTCCCTGGGGTTAAGGCATGCCCTCGATCAATTCTCAGTATTGTAATAGGCAGAATTGCTGCTTTTGGTTAGGACAAGTAATCTTTTTTCCTAAATTATTACAATACAGAAATTCCTAGCCAAAAACAATTAGTTTTATGAAGAAATTATTTCATTGAAATAAATATCTATCGATCTGTCTATCTAGCTATCTTTCTATTCATCAATATATATATTTATATATATATATATATATATATATATATAATGAGCTCACTTTACCATTTGCAGCTTATAACTATTAGCCACCAGGGGTCACTACTAACCAAAAGCAGTCATTCTACTTGTAAATCGTGCCAATCGAGTGGAACAGCGGCCTAGGATTCACCACTGCTTCATCTCATTTTCTAACAGATTGTAGACGTAAATTGGTTTTGATGGTACGCCTGTGCATGCTGAAATATTCAGAGCATATTCTGAATTTCAGTTAACACATCAGTAAGCATTTTGGCCATCAGTGAATTCAACCTTTTTTCTCAATCGGAATAGGCAAGGATAATGACAGATATATTTTACAATGTTAGAAAGTACATCATTTTATTTAATTGTGTGAATAAAAGGAATCGCCTCCCCGTCGGGGAATTGAACCCTGGTCTCCCGCGTGACAGGCGGGGATACTGACCACTATACTAACGAGGACTTATTGGCTTCAGTTAAACAGTGCTCACCTCCCTGGGGTTAAGACATGCCCTCGATCAATTCTCAGTATTGTAATAGGCAGAATTGCTGCTTTTGGTTAGGACAAGTAATCTTTTTTCCTAAATTATTACAATACAGAAATTCCTAGCCAAAAACAATTAGTTTTATGAAGAAATTATTTCATTGAAATAAATATCTATCGATCTGTCTATCTAGCTATCTTTCTATTCATCAATATATATATTTATATATATATATATATATATAATCAGCTCACTTTACCATTTGCAACTTATAACTATTAGCCACCAGGGGTCACTACTAACCAAAAGCAGTCATTCTACTTGTAAATCGTGCCAATCGAGTGGAACAGCGGCCTAGGATTCACCACTGCTTCATCTCATTTTCCAACAGATTGTAGACGTAAATTGGTTTTGATGGTACGCCTGTGCATGCTGAAATATTCAGAGCATATTCTGAATTTCAGTTAACACATCAGTAAGCATTTTGGCCATCAGTGACATCAACCTTTTTTCTCAATCGGAATAGGCAAGGATAATGACAGATATATTTTACAATGTTAGAAAGTACATCATTTTATTTAATTGTGTGAATAAAAGGAATCTCCTCCCCGTCGGGGAAATGAACCCCGGTCTCCCGCGTGACAGGCGGGGATACTGACCACTATACTAACGAGGACTTATTGGCTTCAGTTAAACAGTGCTCATCTCCCTGGGGTTAAGGCATGCCCTCGATCAATTCTCAGTATTGTAATAGGCAGAATTGCTGCTTTTGGTTAGGACAAGTAATCTTTTTTCCTAAATTATTACAATACAGAAATTCCTAGCCAAAAACAATTAGTTTTATGAAGAAATTATTTCATTGAAATAAATATCTATCGATCTGTCTATCTAGCTATCTTTCTATTCATCAATATATATATTTATATATATATATATATATATATATATATAATGAGCTCACTTTACCATTTGCAGCTTATAACTATTAGCCACCAGGGGTCACTACTAACCAAAAGCAGTCATTCTACTTGTAAATCGTGCCAATCGAGTGGAACAGCGGCCTAGGATTCACCACTGCTTCATCTCATTTTCTAACAGATTGTAGACGTAAATTGGTTTTGATGGTACGCCTGTGCATGCTGAAATATTCAGAGCATATTCTGAATTTCAGTTAACACATCAGTAAGCATTTTGGCCATCAGTGAATTCAACCTTTTTTCTCAATCGGAATAGGCAAGGATAATGACAGATATATTTTACAATGTTAGAAAGTACATCATTTTATTTAATTGTGTGAATAAAAGGAATCGCCTCCCCGTCGGGGAATTGAACCCTGGTCTCCCGCGTGACAGGCGGGGATACTGACCACTATACTAACGAGGACTTATTGGCTTCAGTTAAACAGTGCTCACCTCCCTGGCGTTAAGGCATGCCCTCGATCAATTCTCAGTATTGTAATAGGCAGAATTGCTGCTTTTGGTTAGGACAAGTAATCTTTTTTCCTAAATTATTACAATACAGAAATTCCTAGCCAAAAACAATTAGTTTTATGAAGAAATTATTTCATTGAAATAAATATCTATCGATCTGTCTATCTAGCTATCTTTCTATTCATCAATATATATATTTATATATATATATATATATATAATCAGCTCACTTTACCATTTGCAGCTTATAACTATTAGCCACCAGGGGTCACTACTAACCAAAAGCAGTCATTCTACTTGTAAATCGTGCCAATCGAGTGGAACAGCGGCCTAGGATTCACCACTGCTTCATCTCATTTTCCAACAGATTGTAGACGTAAATTGGTTTTGATGGTACGCCTGTGCATGCTGAAATATTCAGAGCATATTCTGAATTTCAGTTAACACATCAGTAAGCATTTTGGCCATCAGTGACATCAACCTTTTTTCTCAATCGGAATAGGCAAGGATAATGACAGATATATTTTACAATGTTAGAAAGTACATCATTTTATTTAATTGTGTGAATAAAAGGAATCTCCTCCCCGTCGGGGAAATGAACCCCGGTCTCCCGCGTGACAGGCGGGGATACTGACCACTATACTAACGAGGACTTATTGGCTTCAGTTAAACAGTGCTCATCTCCCTGGGGTTAAGGCATGCCCTCGATCAATTCTCAGTATTGTAATAGGCAGAATTGCTGCTTTTGGTTAGGACAAGTAATCTTTTTTCCTAAATTATTACAATACAGAAATTCCTAGCCAAAAACAATTAGTTTTATGAAGAAATTATTTCATTGAAATAAATATCTATCGATCTGTCTATCTAGCTATCTTTCTATTCATCAATCTATATATTTATATAAATATATATATATATAATCAGCTCACTTTACCATTTGCAGCTTATAACTATTAGCCACCAGGGGTCACTACTAACCAAAAGCAGTCATTCTACTTGTAAATCGTGCCAATCGAGTGGAACAGCGGCCTAGGATTCACCACTGCTTCATCTCATTTTCCAACAGATTGTAGACGTAAATTGGTTTTGATGGTACGCCTGTGCATGCTGAAATATTCAGAGCATATTCTGAATTTCAGTTAACACATCAGTAAGCATTTTGGCCATCAGTGACATCAACCTTTTTTCTCAATCGGAATAGGCAAGGATAATGACAGATATATTTTACAATGTTAGAACGTACATCATTTTATTTAATTGTGTGAATAAAAGGAATCTCCTCCCCGTCGGGGAATTGAACCCCGGTCTCCCGCGTGACAGGCGGGGATACTGACCACTATACTAACGAGGACTTATTGGCTTCAGTTAAACAGTGCTCATCTCCCTGGGGTTAAGGCATGCCCTCGATCAATTCTCAGTATTGTAATAGGCAGAATTGCTGCTTTTGGTTAGGACAAGTAATCTTTTTTCCTAAATTATTACAATACAGAAATTCCTAGCCAAAAACAATTAGTTTTATGAAGAAATTATTTCATTGAAATAAATATCTATCGATCTGTCTATCTAGCTATCTTTCTATTCATCAATATATATATTTATATATATATATATATATATATATAATGAGCTCACTTTACCATTTGCAGCTTATAACTATTAGCCACCAGGGGTCACTACTAACCAAAAGCAGTCATTCTACTTGTAAATTGTGCCAATCGAGTGGAACAGCGGCCTAGGATTCACCACTGCTTCATCTCATTTTCTAACAGATTGTAGACGTAAATTGGTTTTGATGGTACGCCTGTGCATGCTGAAATATTCAGAGCATATTCTGAATTTCAGTTAACACATCAGTAAGCATTTTGGCCATCAGTGAATTCAACCTTTTTTCTCAATCGGAATAGGCAAGGATAATGACAGATATATTTTACAATGTTAGAAAGTACATCATTTTATTTAATTGTGTGAATAAAAGGAATCGCCTCCCCGTCGGGGAATTGAACCCTGGTCTCCCGCGTGACAGGCGGGGATACTGACCACTATACTAACGAGGACTTATTGGCTTCAGTTAAACAGTGCTCACCTCCCTGGGGTTAAGGCATGCCCTCGATCAATTCTCAGTATTGTAATAGGCAGAATTGCTGCTTTTGGTTAGGACAAGTAATCTTTTTTCCTAAATTATTACAATACAGAAATTCCTAGCCAAAAACAATTAGTTTTATGAAGAAATTATTTCATTGAAATAAATATCTATCGATCTGTCTATCTAGCTATCTTTCTATTCATCAATATATATATTTATATATATATATATATATATATATAATGAGCTCACTTTACCATTTGCAGCTTATAACTATTAGCCACCAGGGGTCACTACTAACCAAAAGCAGTCATTCTACTTGTAAATTGTGCCAATCGAGTGGAACAGCGGCCTAGGATTCACCACTGCTTCATCTCATTTTCTAACAGATTGTAGACGTAAATTGGTTTTGATGGTACGCCTGTGCATGCTGAAATATTCAGAGCATATTCTGAATTTCAGTTAACACATCAGTAAGCATTTTGGCCATCAGTGAATTCAACCTTTTTTCTCAATCGGAATAGGCAAGGATAATGACAGATATATTTTACAATGTTAGAAAGTACATCATTTTATTTAATTGTGTGAATAAAAGGAATCGCCTCCCCGTCGGGGAAATGAACCCCGGTCTCCCGCGTGACAGGCGGGGATACTGACCACTATACTAACGAGGACTTATTGGCTTCAGTTAAACAGTGCTCATCTCCCTGGGGTTAAGGCATGCCCTCGATCAATTCTCAGTATTGTAATAGGCAGAATTGCTGCTTTTGGTTAGGACAAGTAATCTTTTTTCCTAAATTATTACAATACAGAAATTCCTAGCCAAAAACAATTAGTTTTATGAAGAAATTATTTCATTGAAATAAATATCTATCGATCTGTCTATCTAGCTATCTTTCTATTCATCAATATATATATTTATATATATATATATATATATAATCAGCTCACTTTACCATTTGCAGCTTATAACTATTAGCCACCAGGGGTCACTACTAACCAAAAGCAGTCATTCTACTTGTAAATCGTGCCAATCGAGTGGAACAGCGGCCTAGGATTCACCACTGCTTCATCTCATTTTCCAACAGATTGTAGACGTAAATTGGTTTTGATGGTACGCCTGTGCATGCTGAAATATTCAGAGCATATTCTGAATTTCAGTTAACACATCAGTAAGCATTTTGGCCATCAGTGACATCAACCTTTTTTCTCAATCGGAATAGGCAAGGATAATGACAGATATATTTTACAATGTTAGAAAGTACATCATTTTATTTAATTGTGTGAATAAAAGGAATCTCCTCCCCGTCGGGGAAATGAACCCCGGTCTCCCGCGTGACAGGCGGGGATACTGACCACTATACTAACGAGGACTTATTGGCTTCAGTTAAACAGTGCTCATCTCCCTGGGGTTAAGGCATGCCCTCGATCAATTCTCAGTATTGTAATAGGCAGAATTGCTGCTTTTGGTTAGGACAAGTAATCTTTTTTCCTAAATTATTACAATACAGAAATTCCTAGCCAAAAACAATTAGTTTTATGAAGAAATTATTTCATTGAAATAAATATCTATCGATCTGTCTATCTAGCTATCTTTCTATTCATCAATCTATATATTTATATAAATATATATATATATAATCAGCTCACTTTACCATTTGCAGCTTATAACTATTAGCCACCAGGGGTCACTACTAACCAAAAGCAGTCATTCTACTTGTAAATCGTGCCAATCGAGTGGAACAGCGGCCTAGGATTCACCACTGCTTCATCTCATTTTCCAACAGATTGTAGACGTAAATTGGTTTTGATGGTACGCCTGTGCATGCTGAAATATTCAGAGCATATTCTGAATTTCAGTTAACACATCAGTAAGCATTTTGGCCATCAGTGAATTCAACCTTTTTTCTCAATCGGAATAGGCAAGGATAATGACAGATATATTTTACAATGTTAGAAAGTACATCATTTTATTTAATTGTGTGAATAAAAGGAATCGCCTCCCCGTCGGGGAATTGAACCCTGGTCTCCCGCGTGACAGGCGGGGATACTGACCACTATACTAACGAGGACTTATTGGCTTCAGTTAAACAGTGCTCACCTCCCTGGGGTTAAGGCATGCCCTCGATCAATTCTCAGTATTGTAATAGGCAGAATTGCTGCTTTTGGTTAGGACAAGTAATCTTTTTTCCTAAATTATTACAATACAGAAATTCCTAGCCAAAAACAATTAGTTTTATGAAGAAATTATTTCATTGAAATAAATATCTATCGATCTGTCTATCTAGCTATCTTTCTATTCATCAATATATATATTTATATATATATATATATATATATATAATGAGCTCACTTTACCATTTGCAGCTTATAACTATTAGCCACCAGGGGTCACTACTAACCAAAAGCAGTCATTCTACTTGTAAATTGTGCCAATCGAGTGGAACAGCGGCCTAGGATTCACCACTGCTTCATCTCATTTTCTAACAGATTGTAGACGTAAATTGGTTTTGATGGTACGCCTGTGCATGCTGAAATATTCAGAGCATATTCTGAATTTCAGTTAACACATCAGTAAGCATTTTGGCCATCAGTGAATTCAACCTTTTTTCTCAATCGGAATAGGCAAGGATAATGACAGATATATTTTACAATGTTAGAAAGTACATCATTTTATTTAATTGTGTGAATAAAAGGAATCGCCTCCCCGTCGGGGAAATGAACCCCGGTCTCCCGCGTGACAGGCGGGGATACTGACCACTATACTAACGAGGACTTATTGGCTTCAGTTAAACAGTGCTCATCTCCCTGGGGTTAAGGCATGCCCTCGATCAATTCTCAGTATTGTAATAGGCAGAATTGCTGCTTTTGGTTAGGACAAGTAATCTTTTTTCCTAAATTATTACAATACAGAAATTCCTAGCCAAAAACAATTAGTTTTATGAAGAAATTATTTCATTGAAATAAATATCTATCGATCTGTCTATCTAGCTATCTTTCTATTCATCAATATATATATTTATATATATATATATATATATAATCAGCTCACTTTACCATTTGCAGCTTATAACTATTAGCCACCAGGGGTCACTACTAACCAAAAGCAGTCATTCTACTTGTAAATCGTGCCAATCGAGTGGAACAGCGGCCTAGGATTCACCACTGCTTCATCTCATTTTCCAACAGATTGTAGACGTAAATTGGTTTTGATGGTACGCCTGTGCATGCTGAAATATTCAGAGCATATTCTGAATTTCAGTTAACACATCAGTAAGCATTTTGGCCATCAGTGACATCAACCTTTTTTCTCAATCGGAATAGGCAAGGATAATGACAGATATATTTTACAATGTTAGAAAGTACATCATTTTATTTAATTGTGTGAATAAAAGGAATCTCCTCCCCGTCGGGGAAATGAACCCCGGTCTCCCGCGTGACAGGCGGGGATACTGACCACTATACTAACGAGGACTTATTGGCTTCAGTTAAACAGTGCTCATCTCCCTGGGGTTAAGGCATGCCCTCGATCAATTCTCAGTATTGTAATAGGCAGAATTGCTGCTTTTGGTTAGGACAAGTAATCTTTTTTCCTAAATTATTACAATACAGAAATTCCTAGCCAAAAACAATTAGTTTTATGAAGAAATTATTTCATTGAAATAAATATCTATCGATCTGTCTATCTAGCTATCTTTCTATTCATCAATCTATATATTTATATAAATATATATATATATATAATCAGCTCACTTTACCATTTGCAGCTTATAACTATTAGCCACCAGGGGTCACTACTAACCAAAAGCAGTCATTCTACTTGTAAATCGTGCCAATCGAGTGGAACAGCGGCCTAGGATTCACCACTGCTTCATCTCATTTTCCAACAGATTGTAGACGTAAATTGGTTTTGATGGTACGCCTGTGCATGCTGAAATATTCAGAGCATATTCTGAATTTCAGTTAACACATCAGTAAGCATTTTGGCCATCAGTGAATTCAACCTTTTTTCTCAATCGGAATAGGCAAGGATAATGACAGATATATTTTACAATGTTAGAACGTACATCATTTTATTTAATTGTGTGAATAAAAGGAATCTCCTCCCCGTCGGGGAATTGAACCCCGGTCTCCCGCGTGACAGGCGGGGATACTGACCACTATACTAACGAGGACTTATTGGCTTCAGTTAAACAGTGCTCATCTCCCTGGGGTTAAGGCATGCCCTCGATCAATTCTCAGTATTGTAATAGGCAGAATTGCTGCTTTTGGTTAGGACAAGTAATCTTTTTTCCTAAATTATTACAATACAGAAATTCCTAGCCAAAAACAATTAGTTTTATGAAGAAATTATTTCATTGAAATAAATATCTATCGATCTGTCTATCTAGCTATCTTTCTATTCATCAATATATATATTTATATATATATATATATATATATATAATCAGCTCACTTTACCATTTGCAGCTTATAACTATTAGCCACCAGGGGTCACTACTAACCAAAAGCAGTCATTCTACTTGTAAATCGTGCCAATCGAGTGGAACAGCGGCCTAGGATTCACCACTGCTTCATCTCATTTTCCAACAGATTGTAGACGTAAATTGGTTTTGATGGTACGCCTGTGCATGCTGAAATATTCAGAGCATATTCTGAATTTCAGTTAACACATCAGTAAGCATTTTGGCCATCAGTGACATCAACCTTTTTTCTCAATCGGAATAGGCAAGGATAATGACAGATATATTTTACAATGTTAGAAAGTACATCATTTTATTTAATTGTGTGAATAAAAGGAATCGCCTCCCCGTCGGGGAATTGAACCCTGGTCTCCCGCGTGACAGGCGGGGATACTGACCACTATACTAACGAGGACTTATTGGCTTCAGTTAAACAGTGCTCACCTCCCTGGGGTTAAGGCATGCCCTCGATCAATTCTCAGTATTGTAATAGGCAGAATTGCTGCTTTTGGTTAGGACAAGTAATCTTTTTTCCTAAATTATTACAATACAGAAATTCCTAGCCAAAAACAATTAGTTTTATGAAGAAATTATTTCATTGAAATAAATATCTATCGATCTGTCTATCTAGCTATCTTTCTATTCATCAAAATATATATTTATATATATATATATATATATAATCAGCTCACTTTACCATTTGCAGCTTATAACTATTAGCCACCAGGGGTCACTACTAACCAAAAGCAGTCATTCTACTTGTAAATCGTGCCAATCGAGTGGAACAGCGGCCTAGGATTCACCACTGCTTCATCTCATTTTCCAACAGATTGTAGACATAAATTGGTTTTGATGGTACGCCTGTGCATGCTGAAATATTCAGAGCATATTCTGAATTTCAGTTAACACATCAGTAAGCATTTTGGCCATCAGTGAATTCAACCTTTTTTCTCAATCGGAATAGGCAAGGATAATGACAGATATATTTTACAATGTTAGAACGTACATCATTTTATTTAATTGTGTGAATAAAAGGAATCTCCTCCCCGTCGGGGAATTGAACCCCGGTCTCCCGCGTGACAGGCGGGGATACTGACCACTATACTAACGAGGACTTATTGGCTTCAGTTAAACAGTGCTCATCTCCCTGGGGTTAAGGCATGCCCTCGATCAATTCTCAGTATTGTAATAGGCAGAATTGCTGCTTTTGGTTAGGACAAGTAATCTTTTTTCCTAAATTATTACAATACAGAAATTCCTAGCCAAAAACAATTAGTTTTATGAAGAAATTATTTCATTGAAATAAATATCTATCGATCTGTCTATCTAGCTATCTTTCTATTCATCAATATATATATTTATATATATATATATATATATATATATATAATGAGCTCACTTTACCATTTGCAGCTTATAACTATTAGCCACCAGGGGTCACTACTAACCAAAAGCAGTCATTCTACTTGTAAATCGTGCCAATCGAGTGGAACAGCGGCCTAGGATTCACCACTGCTTCATCTCATTTTCTAACAGATTGTAGACGTAAATTGGTTTTGATGGTACGCCTGTGCATGCTGAAATATTCAGAGCATATTCTGAATTTCAGTTAACACATCAGTAAGCATTTTGGCCATCAGTGAATTCAACCTTTTTTCTCAATCGGAATAGGCAAGGATAATGACAGATATATTTTACAATGTTAGAAAGTACATCATTTTATTTAATTGTGTGAATAAAAGGAATCGCCTCCCCGTCGGGGAATTGAACCCTGGTCTCCCGCGTGACAGGCGGGGATACTGACCACTATACTAACGAGGACTTATTGGCTTCAGTTAAACAGTGCTCACCTCCCTGGGGTTAAGGCATGCCCTCGATCAATTCTCAGTATTGTAATAGGCAGAATTGCTGCTTTTGGTTAGGACAAGTAATCTTTTTTCCTAAATTATTACAATACAGAAATTCCTAGCCAAAAACAATTAGTTTTATGAAGAAATTATTTCATTGAAATAAATATCTATCGATCTGTCTATCTAGCTATCTTTCTATTCATCAATATATATATTTATATATATATATATATATATAATCAGCTCACTTTACCATTTGCAGCTTATAACTATTAGCCACCAGGGGTCACTACTAACCAAAAGCAGTCATTCTACTTGTAAATCGTGCCAATCGAGTGGAACAGCGGCCTAGGATTCACCACTGCTTCATCTCATTTTCCAACAGATTGTAGACGTAAATTGGTTTTGATGGTACGCCTGTGCATGCTGAAATATTCAGAGCATATTCTGAATTTCAGTTAACACATCAGTAAGCATTTTGGCCATCAGTGACATCAACCTTTTTTCTCAATCGGAATAGGCAAGGATAATGACAGATATATTTTACAATGTTAGAAAGTACATCATTTTATTTAATTGTGTGAATAAAAGGAATCTCCTCCCCGTCGGGGAAATGAACCCCGGTCTCCCGCGTGACAGGCGGGGATACTGACCACTATACTAACGAGGACTTATTGGCTTCAGTTAAACAGTGCTCATCTCCCTGGGGTTAAGGCATGCCCTCGATCAATTCTCAGTATTGTAATAGGCAGAATTGCTGCTTTTGGTTAGGACAAGTAATCTTTTTTCCTAAATTATTACAATACAGAAATTCCTAGCCAAAAACAATTAGTTTTATGAAGAAATTATTTCATTGAAATAAATATCTATCGATCTGTCTATCTAGCTATCTTTCTATTCATCAATCTATATATTTATATAAATATATATATATATAATCAGCTCACTTTACCATTTGCAGCTTATAACTATTAGCCACCAGGGGTCACTACTAACCAAAAGCAGTCATTCTACTTGTAAATCGTGCCAATCGAGTGGAACAGCGGCCTAGGATTCACCACTGCTTCATCTCATTTTCCAACAGATTGTAGACGTAAATTGGTTTTGATGGTACGCCTGTGCATGCTGAAATATTCAGAGCATATTCTGAATTTCAGTTAACACATCAGTAAGCATTTTGGCCATCAGTGAATTCAACCTTTTTTCTCAATCGGAATAGGCAAGGATAATGACAGATATATTTTACAATGTTAGAACGTACATCATTTTATTTAATTGTGTGAATAAAAGGAATCTCCTCCCCGTCGGGGAATTGAACCCCGGTCTCCCGCGTGACAGGCGGGGATACTGACCACTATACTAACGAGGACTTATTGGCTTCAGTTAAACAGTGCTCATCTCCCTGGGGTTAAGGCATGCCCTCGATCAATTCTCAGTATTGTAATAGGCAGAATTGCTGCTTTTGGTTAGGACAAGTAATCTTTTTTCCTAAATTATTACAATACAGAAATTCCTAGCCAAAAACAATTAGTTTTATGAAGAAATTATTTCATTGAAATAAATATCTATCGATCTGTCTATCTAGCTATCTTTCTATTCATCAATATATATATTTATATATATATATATATATATATATAATGAGCTCACTTTACCATTTGCAGCTTATAACTATTAGCCACCAGGGGTCACTACTAACCAAAAGCAGTCATTCTACTTGTAAATCGTGCCAATCGAGTGGAACAGCGGCCTAGGATTCACCACTGCTTCATCTCATTTTCTAACAGATTGTAGACGTAAATTGGTTTTGATGGTACGCCTGTGCATGCTGAAATATTCAGAGCATATTCTGAATTTCAGTTAACACATCAGTAAGCATTTTGGCCATCAGTGAATTCAACCTTTTTTCTCAATCGGAATAGGCAAGGATAATGACAGATATATTTTACAATGTTAGAAAGTACATCATTTTATTTAATTGTGTGAATAAAAGGAATCGCCTCCCCGTCGGGGAATTGAACCCTGGTCTCCCGCGTGACAGGCGGGGATACTGACCACTATACTAACGAGGACTTATTGGCTTCAGTTAAACAGTGCTCACCTCCCTGGGGTTAAGGCATGCCCTCGATCAATTCTCAGTATTGTAATAGGCAGAATTGCTGCTTTTGGTTAGGACAAGTAATCTTTTTTCCTAAATTATTACAATACAGAAATTCCTAGCCAAAAACAATTAGTTTTATGAAGAAATTATTTCATTGAAATAAATATCTATCGATCTGTCTATCTAGCTATCTTTCTATTCATCAATATATATATTTATATATATATATATATATATAATGAGCTCACTTTACCATTTGCAGCTTATAACTATTAGCCACCAGGGGTCACTACTAACCAAAAGCAGTCATTCTACTTGTAAATCGTGCCAATCGAGTGGAACAGCGGCCTAGGATTCACCACTGCTTCATCTCATTTTCCAACAGATTGTAGACGTAAATTGGTTTTGATGGTACGCCTGTGCATGCTGAAATATTCAGAGCATATTCTGAATTTCAGTTAACACATCAGTAAGCATTTTGGCCATCAGTGACATCAACCTTTTTTCTCAATCGGAATAGGCAAGGATAATGACAGATATATTTTACAATGTTAGAAAGTACATCATTTTATTTAATTGTGTGAATAAAAGGAATCTCCTCCCCGTCGGGGAAATGAACCCCGGTCTCCCGCGTGACAGGCGGGGATACTGACCACTATACTAACGAGGACTTATTGGCTTCAGTTAAACAGTGCTCATCTCCCTGGGGTTAAGGCATGCCCTCGATCAATTCTCAGTATTGTAATAGGCAGAATTGCTGCTTTTGGTTAGGACAAGTAATCTTTTTTCCTAAATTATTACAATACAGAAATTCCTAGCCAAAAACAATTAGTTTTATGAAGAAATTATTTCATTGAAATAAATATCTATCGATCTGTCTATCTAGCTATCTTTCTATTCATCAATCTATATATTTATATAAATATATATATATATAATCAGCTCACTTTACCATTTGCAGCTTATAACTATTAGCCACCAGGGGTCACTACTAACCAAAAGCAGTCATTCTACTTGTAAATCGTGCCAATCGAGTGGAACAGCGGCCTAGGATTCACCACTGCTTCATCTCATTTTCCAACAGATTGTAGACGTAAATTGGTTTTGATGGTACGCCTGTGCATGCTGAAATATTCAGAGCATATTCTGAATTTCAGTTAACACATCAGTAAGCATTTTGGCCATCAGTGAATTCAACCTTTTTTCTCAATCGGAATAGGCAAGGATAATGACAGATATATTTTACAATGTTAGAACGTACATCATTTTATTTAATTGTGTGAATAAAAGGAATCTCCTCCCCGTCGGGGAATTGAACCCCGGTCTCCCGCGTGACAGGCGGGGATACTGACCACTATACTAACGAGGACTTATTGGCTTCAGTTAAACAGTGCTCATCTCCCTGGGGTTAAGGCATGCCCTCGATCAATTCTCAGTATTGTAATAGGCAGAATTGCTGCTTTTGGTTAGGACAAGTAATCTTTTTTCCTAAATTATTACAATACAGAAATTCCTAGCCAAAAACAATTAGTTTTATGAAGAAATTATTTCATTGAAATAAATATCTATCGATCTGTCTATCTAGCTATCTTTCTATTCATCAATATATATATTTATATATATATATATATATATAATCAGCTCACTTTACCATTTGCAGCTTATAACTATTAGCCACCAGGGGTCACTACTAACCAAAAGCAGTCATTCTACTTGTAAATCGTGCCAATCGAGTGGAACAGCGCCTAGGATTCACCACTGCTTCATCTCATTTTCCAACAGATTGTAGACGTAAATTGGTTTTGATGGTACGCCTGTGCATGCTGAAATATTCAGAGCATATTCTGAATTTCAGTTAACACATCAGTAAGCATTTTGGCCATCAGTGAATTCAACCTTTTTTCTCAATCGGAATAGGCAAGGATAATGACAGATATATTTTACAATGTTAGAAAGTACATCATTTTATTTAATTGTGTGAATAAAAGGAATCTCCTCCCCGTCGGGGAATTGAACCCCGGTCTCCCGCGTGACAGGCGGGGATACTGACCACTATACTAACGAGGACTTATTGGCTTCAGTTAAACAGTGCTCATCTCCCTGGGGTTAAGGCATGCCCTCGATCAATTCTCAGTATTGTAATAGGCAGAATTGCTGCTTTTGGTTAGGACAAGTAATCTTTTTTCCTAAATTATTACAATACAGAATTTCCTAGCCAAAAACAATTAGTTTTATGAAGAAATTATTTCATTGAAATAAATATCTATCGATCTGTCTATCTAGCTATCTTTCTATTCATCAATATATATATTTATATATATATATATATATATATAATCAGCTCACTTTACCATTTGCAGCTTATAACTATTAGCCACCAGGGGTCACTACTAACCAAAAGCAGTCATTCTACTTGTAAATTGTGCCAATCGAGTGGAACAGCGCCTAGGATTCACCACTGCTTCATCTCATTTTCCAACAGATTGTAGACGTAAATTGGTTTTGATGGTACGCCTGTGCATGCTGAAATATTCAGAGCATATTCTGAATTTCAGTTAACACATCAGTAAGCATTTTGGCCATCAGTGAATTCAACCTTTTTTCTCAATCGGAATAGGCAAGGATAATGACAGATATATTTTACAATGTTAGAAAGTACATCATTTTATTTAATTGTGTGAATAAAAGAAATCTCCTCCCCGTCGGGGAATTGAACCCCGGTCTCCCGCGTGACAGGCGGGGATACCGACCACTATACTAACGAGGACTTATTGGCTTCAGTTAAACAGTGCTCATCTCCCTGGGGTTAAGGCATGCCCTCGATCAATTCTCAGTATTGTAATAGGCAGAATTGCTGCTTTTGGTTAGGACAAGTAATCTTTTTTCCTAAATTATTACAATACAGAATTTCCTAGCCAAAAACAATTAGTTTTATGAAGACATTATTTCATTGAAATAAATATCTATCGATCTGTCTATCTAGCTATCTTTCTATTCATCAATATATATATTTATATATATATATATATATATATATAATCAGCTCACTTTACCATTTGCAGCTTATAACTATTAGCCACCAGGGGTCACTACTAACCAAAAGCAGTCATTCTACTTGTAAATCGTGCCAATCGAGTGGAACAGTGGCCTAGGATTCACCACTGCTTCATCTCATTTTCCAACAGATTGTAGACGTAAATTGGTTTTGATGGTACGCCTGTGCATGCTGAAATATTCAGAGCATATTCTGAATTTCAGTTAACAAATCAGTAAGCATTTTGGCCATCAGTGAATTCAACCTTTTTTCTCAATCGGAATAGGCAAGGATAATGACAGATATATTTTACAATGTTAGAAAGTACATCATTTTATTTAATTGTGTGAATAAAAGGAATCGCCTCCCCGTCGGGGAATTGAACCCCGGTCTCCCGCGTGACAGGCGGGGATACTGACCACTATACTAACGAGGACTTATTGGCTTCAGTTAAACAGTGCTCATCTCCCTGGGGTTAAGGCATGCCCTCGATCAATTCTCAGTATTGTAATAGGCAGAATTGCTGCTTTTGGTTAGGACAAGTAATCTTTTTTCCTAAATTATTACAATACAGAAATTCCTAGCCAAAAACAATTAGTTTTATGAAGAAATTATTTCATTGAAATAAATATCTATCGATCTGTCTATCTAGCTATCTTTCTATTCATCAATATATATATTTATATATATATATATATATATATATATAATGAGCTCACTTTACCATTTGCAGCTTATAACTATTAGCCACCAGGGGTCACTACTAACCAAAAGCAGTCATTCTACTTGTAAATCGTGCCAATCGAGTGGAACAGCGGCCTAGGATTCACCACTGCTTCATCTCATTTTCTAACAGATTGTAGACGTAAATTGGTTTTGATGGTACGCCTGTGCATGCTGAAATATTCAGAGCATATTCTGAATTTCAGTTAACACATCAGTAAGCATTTTGGCCATCAGTGAATTCAACCTTTTTTCTCAATCGGAATAGGCAAGGATAATGACAGATATATTTTACAATGTTAGAAAGTACATCATTTTATTTAATTGTGTGAATAAAAGGAATCGCCTCCCCGTCGGGGAATTGAACCCTGGTCTCCCGCGTGACAGGCGGGGATACTGACCACTATACTAACGAGGACTTATTGGCTTCAGTTAAACAGTGCTCACCTCCCTGGGGTTAAGGCATGCCCTCGATCAATTCTCAGTATTGTAATAGGCAGAATTGCTGCTTTTGGTTAGGACAAGTAATCTTTTTTCCTAAATTATTACAATACAGAAATTCCTAGCCAAAAACAATTAGTTTTATGAAGAAATTATTTCATTGAAATAAATATCTATCGATCTGTCTATCTAGCTATCTTTCTATTCATCAATCTATATATTTATATAAATATATATATATATAATCAGCTCACTTTACCATTTGCAGCTTATAACTATTAGCCACCAGGGGTCACTACTAACCAAAAGCAGTCATTCTACTTGTAAATCGTGCCAATCGAGTGGAACAGCGGCCTAGGATTCACCACTGCTTCATCTCATTTTCCAACAGATTGTAGACGTAAATTGGTTTTGATGGTACGCCTGTGCATGCTGAAATATTCAGAGCATATTCTGAATTTCAGTTAACACATCAGTAAGCATTTTGGCCATCAGTGAATTCAACCTTTTTTCTCAATCGGAATAGGCAAGGATAATGACAGATATATTTTACAATGTTAGAACGTACATCATTTTATTTAATTGTGTGAATAAAAGGAATCTCCTCCCCGTCGGGGAATTGAACCCCGGTCTCCCGCGTGACAGGCGGGGATACTGACCACTATACTAACGAGGACTTATTGGCTTCAGTTAAACAGTGCTCATCTCCCTGGGGTTAAGGCATGCCCTCGATCAATTCTCAGTATTGTAATAGGCAGAATTGCTGCTTTTGGTTAGGACAAGTAATCTTTTTTCCTAAATTATTACAATACAGAAATTCCTAGCCAAAAACAATTAGTTTTATGAAGAAATTATTTCATTGAAATAAATATCTATCGATCTGTCTATCTAGCTATCTTTCTATTCATCAATCTATATATTTATATATATATATATATATATAATCAGCTCACTTTACCATTTGCAGCTTATAACTATTAGCCACCAGGGGTCACTACTAACCAAAAGCAGTCATTCTACTTGTAAATTGTGCCAATCGAGTGGAACAGCGCCTAGGATTCACCACTGCTTCATCTCATTTTCCAACAGATTGTAGACGTAAATTGGTTTTGATGGTACGCCTGTGCATGCTGAAATATTCAGAGCATATTCTGAATTTCAGTTAACACATCAGTAAGCATTTTGGCCATCAGTGAATTCAACCTTTTTTCTCAATCGGAATAGGCAAGGATAATGACAGATATATTTTACAATGTTAGAAAGTACATCATTTTATTTAATTGTGTGAATAAAAGGAATCGCCTCCCCGTCGGGGAAATGAACCCCGGTCTCCCGCGTGACAGGCGGGGATACTGACCACTATACTAACGAGGACTTATTGGCTTCAGTTAAACAGTGCTCATCTCCCTGGGGTTAAGGCATGCCCTCGATCAATTCTCAGTATTGTAATAGGCAGAATTGCTGCTTTTGGTTAGGACAAGTAATCTTTTTTCCTAAATTATTACAATACAGAAATTCCTAGCCAAAAACAATTAGTTTTATGAAGAAATTATTTCATTGAAATAAATATCTATCGATCTGTCTATCTAGCTATCTTTCTATTCATCAATATATATATTTATATATATATATATATATATAATCAGCTCACTTTACCATTTGCAGCTTATAACTATTAGCCACCAGGGGTCACTACTAACCAAAAGCAGTCATTCTACTTGTAAATCGTGCCAATCGAGTGGAACAGCGGCCTAGGATTCACCACTGCTTCATCTCATTTTCCAACAGATTGTAGACGTAAATTGGTTTTGATGGTACGCCTGTGCATGCTGAAATATTCAGAGCATATTCTGAATTTCAGTTAACACATCAGTAAGCATTTTGGCCATCAGTGACATCAACCTTTTTTCTCAATCGGAATAGGCAAGGATAATGACAGATATATTTTACAATGTTAGAAAGTACATCATTTTATTTAATTGTGTGAATAAAAGGAATCTCCTCCCCGTCGGGGAAATGAACCCCGGTCTCCCGCGTGACAGGCGGGGATACTGACCACTATACTAACGAGGACTTATTGGCTTCAGTTAAACAGTGCTCATCTCCCTGGGGTTAAGGCATGCCCTCGATCAATTCTCAGTATTGTAATAGGCAGAATTGCTGCTTTTGGTTAGGACAAGTAATCTTTTTTCCTAAATTATTACAATACAGAAATTCCTAGCCAAAAACAATTAGTTTTATGAAGAAATTATTTCATTGAAATAAATATCTATCGATCTGTCTATCTAGCTATCTTTCTATTCATCAATCTATATATTTATATAAATATATATATATATAATCAGCTCACTTTACCATTTGCAGCTTATAACTATTAGCCACCAGGGGTCACTACTAACCAAAAGCAGTCATTCTACTTGTAAATCGTGCCAATCGAGTGGAACAGCGGCCTAGGATTCACCACTGCTTCATCTCATTTTCCAACAGATTGTAGACGTAAATTGGTTTTGATGGTACGCCTGTGCATGCTGAAATATTCAGAGCATATTCTGAATTTCAGTTAACACATCAGTAAGCATTTTGGCCATCAGTGAATTCAACCTTTTTTCTCAATCGGAATAGGCAAGGATAATGACAGATATATTTTACAATGTTAGAAAGTACATCATTTTATTTAATTGTGTGAATAAAAGGAATCGCCTCCCCGTCGGGGAATTGAACCCTGGTCTCCCGCGTGACAGGCGGGGATACTGACCACTATACTAACGAGGACTTATTGGCTTCAGTTAAACAGTGCTCACCTCCCTGGGGTTAAGGCATGCCCTCGATCAATTCTCAGTATTGTAATAGGCAGAATTGCTGCTTTTGGTTAGGACAAGTAATCTTTTTTCCTAAATTATTACAATACAGAAATTCCTAGCCAAAAACAATTAGTTTTATGAAGAAATTATTTCATTGAAATAAATATCTATCGATCTGTCTATCTAGCTATCTTTCTATTCATCAATATATATATTTATATATATATATATATATATATATAATGAGCTCACTTTACCATTTGCAGCTTATAACTATTAGCCACCAGGGGTCACTACTAACCAAAAGCAGTCATTCTACTTGTAAATTGTGCCAATCGAGTGGAACAGCGGCCTAGGATTCACCACTGCTTCATCTCATTTTCTAACAGATTGTAGACGTAAATTGGTTTTGATGGTACGCCTGTGCATGCTGAAATATTCAGAGCATATTCTGAATTTCAGTTAACACATCAGTAAGCATTTTGGCCATCAGTGAATTCAACCTTTTTTCTCAATCGGAATAGGCAAGGATAATGACAGATATATTTTACAATGTTAGAAAGTACATCATTTTATTTAATTGTGTGAATAAAAGGAATCGCCTCCCCGTCGGGGAAATGAACCCCGGTCTCCCGCGTGACAGGCGGGGATACTGACCACTATACTAACGAGGACTTATTGGCTTCAGTTAAACAGTGCTCATCTCCCTGGGGTTAAGGCATGCCCTCGATCAATTCTCAGTATTGTAATAGGCAGAATTGCTGCTTTTGGTTAGGACAAGTAATCTTTTTTCCTAAATTATTACAATACAGAAATTCCTAGCCAAAAACAATTAGTTTTATGAAGAAATTATTTCATTGAAATAAATATCTATCGATCTGTCTATCTAGCTATCTTTCTATTCATCAATATATATATTTATATATATATATATATATATAATCAGCTCACTTTACCATTTGCAGCTTATAACTATTAGCCACCAGGGGTCACTACTAACCAAAAGCAGTCATTCTACTTGTAAATCGTGCCAATCGAGTGGAACAGCGGCCTAGGATTCACCACTGCTTCATCTCATTTTCCAACAGATTGTAGACGTAAATTGGTTTTGATGGTACGCCTGTGCATGCTGAAATATTCAGAGCATATTCTGAATTTCAGTTAACACATCAGTAAGCATTTTGGCCATCAGTGACATCAACCTTTTTTCTCAATCGGAATAGGCAAGGATAATGACAGATATATTTTACAATGTTAGAAAGTACATCATTTTATTTAATTGTGTGAATAAAAGGAATCTCCTCCCCGTCGGGGAAATGAACCCCGGTCTCCCGCGTGACAGGCGGGGATACTGACCACTATACTAACGAGGACTTATTGGCTTCAGTTAAACAGTGCTCATCTCCCTGGGGTTAAGGCATGCCCTCGATCAATTCTCAGTATTGTAATAGGCAGAATTGCTGCTTTTGGTTAGGACAAGTAATCTTTTTTCCTAAATTATTACAATACAGAAATTCCTAGCCAAAAACAATTAGTTTTATGAAGAAATTATTTCATTGAAATAAATATCTATCGATCTGTCTATCTAGCTATCTTTCTATTCATCAATCTATATATTTATATAAATATATATATATATAATCAGCTCACTTTACCATTTGCAGCTTATAACTATTAGCCACCAGGGGTCACTACTAACCAAAAGCAGTCATTCTACTTGTAAATCGTGCCAATCGAGTGGAACAGCGGCCTAGGATTCACCACTGCTTCATCTCATTTTCCAACAGATTGTAGACGTAAATTGGTTTTGATGGTACGCCTGTGCATGCTGAAATATTCAGAGCATATTCTGAATTTCAGTTAACACATCAGTAAGCATTTTGGCCATCAGTGAATTCAACCTTTTTTCTCAATCGGAATAGGCAAGGATAATGACAGATATATTTTACAATGTTAGAACGTACATCATTTTATTTAATTGTGTGAATAAAAGGAATCTCCTCCCCGTCGGGGAATTGAACCCCGGTCTCCCGCGTGACAGGCGGGGATACTGACCACTATACTAACGAGGACTTATTGGCTTCAGTTAAACAGTGCTCATCTCCCTGGGGTTAAGGCATGCCCTCGATCAATTCTCAGTATTGTAATAGGCAGAATTGCTGCTTTTGGTTAGGACAAGTAATCTTTTTTCCTAAATTATTACAATACAGAAATTCCTAGCCAAAAACAATTAGTTTTATGAAGAAATTATTTCATTGAAATAAATATCTATCGATCTGTCTATCTAGCTATCTTTCTATTCATCAATATATATATTTATATATATATATATATATATATATAATGAGCTCACTTTACCATTTGCAGCTTATAACTATTAGCCACCAGGGGTCACTACTAACCAAAAGCAGTCATTCTACTTGTAAATTGTGCCAATCGAGTGGAACAGCGGCCTAGGATTCACCACTGCTTCATCTCATTTTCTAACAGATTGTAGACGTAAATTGGTTTTGATGGTACGCCTGTGCATGCTGAAATATTCAGAGCATATTCTGAATTTCAGTTAACACATCAGTAAGCATTTTGGCCATCAGTGAATTCAACCTTTTTTCTCAATCGGAATAGGCAAGGATAATGACAGATATATTTTACAATGTTAGAAAGTACATCATTTTATTTAATTGTGTGAATAAAAGGAATCGCCTCCCCGTCGGGGAATTGAACCCTGGTCTCCCGCGTGACAGGCGGGGATACTGACCACTATACTAACGAGGACTTATTGGCTTCAGTTAAACAGTGCTCACCTCCCTGGGGTTAAGGCATGCCCTCGATCAATTCTCAGTATTGTAATAGGCAGAATTGCTGCTTTTGGTTAGGACAAGTAATCTTTTTTCCTAAATTATTACAATACAGAAATTCCTAGCCAAAAACAATTAGTTTTATGAAGAAATTATTTCATTGAAATAAATATCTATCGATCTGTCTATCTAGCTATCTTTCTATTCATCAATATATATATTTATATATATATATATATATATAATCAGCTCACTTTACCATTTGCAGCTTATAACTATTAGCCACCAGGGGTCACTACTAACCAAAAGCAGTCATTCTACTTGTAAATCGTGCCAATCGAGTGGAACAGCGGCCTAGGATTCACCACTGCTTCATCTCATTTTCCAACAGATTGTAGACGTAAATTGGTTTTGATGGTACGCCTGTGCATGCTGAAATATTCAGAGCATATTCTGAATTTCAGTTAACACATCAGTAAGCATTTTGGCCATCAGTGACATCAACCTTTTTTCTCAATCGGAATAGGCAAGGATAATGACAGATATATTTTACAATGTTAGAAAGTACATCATTTTATTTAATTGTGTGAATAAAAGGAATCTCCTCCCCGTCGGGGAAATGAACCCCGGTCTCCCGCGTGACAGGCGGGGATACTGACCACTATACTAACGAGGACTTATTGGCTTCAGTTAAACAGTGCTCATCTCCCTGGGGTTAAGGCATGCCCTCGATCAATTCTCAGTATTGTAATAGGCAGAATTGCTGCTTTTGGTTAGGACAAGTAATCTTTTTTCCTAAATTATTACAATACAGAAATTCCTAGCCAAAAACAATTAGTTTTATGAAGAAATTATTTCATTGAAATAAATATCTATCGATCTGTCTATCTAGCTATCTTTCTATTCATCAATCTATATATTTATATAAATATATATATATATAATCAGCTCACTTTACCATTTGCAGCTTATAACTATTAGCCACCAGGGGTCACTACTAACCAAAAGCAGTCATTCTACTTGTAAATCGTGCCAATCGAGTGGAACAGCGGCCTAGGATTCACCACTGCTTCATCTCATTTTCCAACAGATTGTAGACGTAAATTGGTTTTGATGGTACGCCTGTGCATGCTGAAATATTCAGAGCATATTCTGAATTTCAGTTAACACATCAGTAAGCATTTTGGCCATCAGTGAATTCAACCTTTTTTCTCAATCGGAATAGGCAAGGATAATGACAGATATATTTTACAATGTTAGAACGTACATCATTTTATTTAATTGTGTGAATAAAAGGAATCTCCTCCCCGTCGGGGAATTGAACCCCGGTCTCCCGCGTGACAGGCGGGGATACTGACCACTATACTAACGAGGACTTATTGGCTTCAGTTAAACAGTGCTCATCTCCCTGGGGTTAAGGCATGCCCTCGATCAATTCTCAGTATTGTAATAGGCAGAATTGCTGCTTTTGGTTAGGACAAGTAATCTTTTTTCCTAAATTATTACAATACAGAAATTCCTAGCCAAAAACAATTAGTTTTATGAAGAAATTATTTCATTGAAATAAATATCTATCGATCTGTCTATCTAGCTATCTTTCTATTCATCAATATATATATTTATATATATATATATATATATAATCAGCTCACTTTACCATTTGCAGCTTATAACTATTAGCCACCAGGGGTCACTACTAACCAAAAGCAGTCATTCTACTTGTAAATTGTGCCAATCGAGTGGAACAGCGCCTAGGATTCACCACTGCTTCATCTCATTTTCCAACAGATTGTAGACGTAAATTGGTTTTGATGGTACGCCTGTGCATGCTGAAATATTCAGAGCATATTCTGAATTTCAGTTAACACATCAGTAAGCATTTTGGCCATCAGTGAATTCAACCTTTTTTCTCAATCGGAATAGGCAAGGATAATGACAGATATATTTTACAATGTTAGAAAGTACATCATTTTATTTAATTGTGTGAATAAAAGGAATCTCCTCCCCGTCGGGGAATTGAACCCCGGTCTCCCGCGTGACAGGCGGGGATACTGACCACTATACTAACGAGGACTTATTGGCTTCAGTTAAACAGTGCTCATCTCCCTGGGGTTAAGGCATGCCCTCGATCAATTCTCAGTATTGTAATAGGCAGAATTGCTGCTTTTGGTTAGGACAAGTAATCTTTTTTCCTAAATTATTACAATACAGAATTTCCTAGCCAAAAACAATTAGTTTTATGAAGAAATTATTTCATTGAAATAAATATCTATCGATCTGTCTATCTAGCTATCTTTCTATTCATCAATATATATATTTATATATATATATATATATATATAATCAGCTCACTTTACCATTTGCAGCTTATAACTATTAGCCACCAGGGGTCACTACTAACCAAAAGCAGTCATTCTACTTGTAAATTGTGCCAATCGAGTGGAACAGCGCCTAGGATTCACCACTGCTTCATCTCATTTTCCAACAGATTGTAGACGTAAATTGGTTTTGATGGTACGCCTGTGCATGCTGAAATATTCAGAGCATATTCTGAATTTCAGTTAACACATCAGTAAGCATTTTGGCCATCAGTGAATTCAACCTTTTTTCTCAATCGGAATAGGCAAGGATAATGACAGATATATTTTACAATGTTAGAAAGTACATCATTTTATTTAATTGTGTGAATAAAAGAAATCTCCTCCCCGTCGGGGAATTGAACCCCGGTCTCCCGCGTGACAGGCGGGGATACCGACCACTATACTAACGAGGACTTATTGGCTTCAGTTAAACAGTGCTCATCTCCCTGGGGTTAAGGCATGCCCTCGATCAATTCTCAGTATTGTAATAGGCAGAATTGCTGCTTTTGGTTAGGACAAGTAATCTTTTTTCCTAAATTATTACAATACAGAATTTCCTAGCCAAAAACAATTAGTTTTATGAAGACATTATTTCATTGAAATAAATATCTATCGATCTGTCTATCTAGCTATCTTTCTATTCATCAATATATATATTTATATATATATATATATATATATAATCAGCTCACTTTACCATTTGCAGCTTATAACTATTAGCCACCAGGGGTCACTACTAACCAAAAGCAGTCATTCTACTTGTAAATCGTGCCAATCGAGTGGAACAGTGGCCTAGGATTCACCACTGCTTCATCTCATTTTCCAACAGATTGTAGACGTAAATTGGTTTTGATGGTACGCCTGTGCATGCTGAAATATTCAGAGCATATTCTGAATTTCAGTTAACAAATCAGTAAGCATTTTGGCCATCAGTGAATTCAACCTTTTTTCTCAATCGGAATAGGCAAGGATAATGACAGATATATTTTACAATGTTAGAAAGTACATCATTTTATTTAATTGTGTGAATAAAAGGAATCGCCTCCCCGTCGGGGAATTGAACCCCGGTCTCCCGCGTGACAGGCGGGGATACTGACCACTATACTAACGAGGACTTATTGGCTTCAGTTAAACAGTGCTCATCTCCCTGGGGTTAAGGCATGCCCTCGATCAATTCTCAGTATTGTAATAGGCAGAATTGCTGCTTTTGGTTAGGACAAGTAATCTTTTTTCCTAAATTATTACAATACAGAAATTCCTAGCCAAAAACAATTAGTTTTATGAAGAAATTATTTCATTGAAATAAATATCTATCGATCTGTCTATCTAGCTATCTTTCTATTCATCAATATATATATTTATATATATATATATATATATATATATAATGAGCTCACTTTACCATTTGCAGCTTATAACTATTAGCCACCAGGGGTCACTACTAACCAAAAGCAGTCATTCTACTTGTAAATCGTGCCAATCGAGTGGAACAGCGGCCTAGGATTCACCACTGCTTCATCTCATTTTCTAACAGATTGTAGACGTAAATTGGTTTTGATGGTACGCCTGTGCATGCTGAAATATTCAGAGCATATTCTGAATTTCAGTTAACACATCAGTAAGCATTTTGGCCATCAGTGAATTCAACCTTTTTTCTCAATCGGAATAGGCAAGGATAATGACAGATATATTTTACAATGTTAGAAAGTACATCATTTTATTTAATTGTGTGAATAAAAGGAATCGCCTCCCCGTCGGGGAATTGAACCCTGGTCTCCCGCGTGACAGGCGGGGATACTGACCACTATACTAACGAGGACTTATTGGCTTCAGTTAAACAGTGCTCACCTCCCTGGGGTTAAGGCATGCCCTCGATCAATTCTCAGTATTGTAATAGGCAGAATTGCTGCTTTTGGTTAGGACAAGTAATCTTTTTTCCTAAATTATTACAATACAGAAATTCCTAGCCAAAAACAATTAGTTTTATGAAGAAATTATTTCATTGAAATAAATATCTATCGATCTGTCTATCTAGCTATCTTTCTATTCATCAATATATATATTTATATAAATATATATATATATAATCAGCTCACTTTACCATTTGCAGCTTATAACTATTAGCCACCAGGGGTCACTACTAACCAAAAGCAGTCATTCTACTTGTAAATCGTGCCAATCGAGTGGAACAGCGGCCTAGGATTCACCACTGCTTCATCTCATTTTCCAACAGATTGTAGACGTAAATTGGTTTTGATGGTACGCCTGTGCATGCTGAAATATTCAGAGCATATTCTGAATTTCAGTTAACACATCAGTAAGCATTTTGGCCATCAGTGAATTCAACCTTTTTTCTCAATCGGAATAGGCAAGGATAATGACAGATATATTTTACAATGTTAGAACGTACATCATTTTATTTAATTGTGTGAATAAAAGGAATCTCCTCCCCGTCGGGGAATTGAACCCCGGTCTCCCGCGTGACAGGCGGGGATACTGACCACTATACTAACGAGGACTTATTGGCTTCAGTTAAACAGTGCTCATCTCCCTGGGGTTAAGGCATGCCCTCGATCAATTCTCAGTATTGTAATAGGCAGAATTGCTGCTTTTGGTTAGGACAAGTAATCTTTTTTCCTAAATTATTACAATACAGAAATTCCTAGCCAAAAACAATTAGTTTTATGAAGAAATTATTTCATTGAAATAAATATCTATCGATCTGTCTATCTAGCTATCTTTCTATTCATCAATCTATATATTTATATATATATATATATATATAATCAGCTCACTTTACCATTTGCAGCTTATAACTATTAGCCACCAGGGGTCACTACTAACCAAAAGCAGTCATTCTACTTGTAAATTGTGCCAATCGAGTGGAACAGCGCCTAGGATTCACCACTGCTTCATCTCATTTTCCAACAGATTGTAGACGTAAATTGGTTTTGATGGTACGCCTGTGCATGCTGAAATATTCAGAGCATATTCTGAATTTCAGTTAACACATCAGTAAGCATTTTGGCCATCAGTGAATTCAACCTTTTTTCTCAATCGGAATAGGCAAGGATAATGACAGATATATTTTACAATGTTAGAAAGTACATCATTTTATTTAATTGTGTGAATAAAAGGAATCGCCTCCCCGTCGGGGAAATGAACCCCGGTCTCCCGCGTGACAGGCGGGGATACTGACCACTATACTAACGAGGACTTATTGGCTTCAGTTAAACAGTGCTCATCTCCCTGGGGTTAAGGCATGCCCTCGATCAATTCTCAGTATTGTAATAGGCAGAATTGCTGCTTTTGGTTAGGACAAGTAATCTTTTTTCCTAAATTATTACAATACAGAAATTCCTAGCCAAAAACAATTAGTTTTATGAAGAAATTATTTCATTGAAATAAATATCTATCGATCTGTCTATCTAGCTATCTTTCTATTCATCAATATATATATTTATATATATATATATATATATATAATCAGCTCACTTTACCATTTGCAGCTTATAACTATTAGCCACCAGGGGTCACTACTAACCAAAAGCAGTCATTCTACTTGTAAATCGTGCCAATCGAGTGGAACAGTGGCCTAGGATTCACCACTGCTTCATCTCATTTTCCAACAGATTGTAGACGTAAATTGGTTTTGATGGTACGCCTGTGCATGCTGAAATATTCAGAGCATATTCTGAATTTCAGTTAACAAATCAGTAAGCATTTTGGCCATCAGTGAATTCAACCTTTTTTCTCAATCGGAATAGGCAAGGATAATGACAGATATATTTTACAATGTTAGAAAGTACATCATTTTATTTAATTGTGTGAATAAAAGGAATCGCCTCCCCGTCGGGGAATTGAACCCCGGTCTCCCGCGTGACAGGCGGGGATACTGACCACTATACTAACGAGGACTTATTGGCTTCAGTTAAACAGTGCTCATCTCCCTGGGGTTAAGGCATGCCCTCGATCAATTCTCAGTATTGTAATAGGCAGAATTGCTGCTTTTGGTTAGGACAAGTAATCTTTTTTCCTAAATTATTACAATACAGAAATTCCTAGCCAAAAACAATTAGTTTTATGAAGAAATTATTTCATTGAAATAAATATCTATCGATCTGTCTATCTAGCTATCTTTCTATTCATCAATATATATATTTATATATATATATATATATATATATATAATGAGCTCACTTTACCATTTGCAGCTTATAACTATTAGCCACCAGGGGTCACTACTAACCAAAAGCAGTCATTCTACTTGTAAATCGTGCCAATCGAGTGGAACAGCGGCCTAGGATTCACCACTGCTTCATCTCATTTTCTAACAGATTGTAGACGTAAATTGGTTTTGATGGTACGCCTGTGCATGCTGAAATATTCAGAGCATATTCTGAATTTCAGTTAACACATCAGTAAGCATTTTGGCCATCAGTGAATTCAACCTTTTTTCTCAATCGGAATAGGCAAGGATAATGACAGATATATTTTACAATGTTAGAAAGTACATCATTTTATTTAATTGTGTGAATAAAAGGAATCGCCTCCCCGTCGGGGAATTGAACCCTGGTCTCCCGCGTGACAGGCGGGGATACTGACCACTATACTAACGAGGACTTATTGGCTTCAGTTAAACAGTGCTCACCTCCCTGGGGTTAAGGCATGCCCTCGATCAATTCTCAGTATTGTAATAGGCAGAATTGCTGCTTTTGGTTAGGACAAGTAATCTTTTTTCCTAAATTATTACAATACAGAAATTCCTAGCCAAAAACAATTAGTTTTATGAAGAAATTATTTCATTGAAATAAATATCTATCGATCTGTCTATCTAGCTATCTTTCTATTCATCAATATATATATTTATATAAATATATATATATATAATCAGCTCACTTTACCATTTGCAGCTTATAACTATTAGCCACCAGGGGTCACTACTAACCAAAAGCAGTCATTCTACTTGTAAATCGTGCCAATCGAGTGGAACAGCGGCCTAGGATTCACCACTGCTTCATCTCATTTTCCAACAGATTGTAGACGTAAATTGGTTTTGATGGTACGCCTGTGCATGCTGAAATATTCAGAGCATATTCTGAATTTCAGTTAACACATCAGTAAGCATTTTGGCCATCAGTGAATTCAACCTTTTTTCTCAATCGGAATAGGCAAGGATAATGACAGATATATTTTACAATGTTAGAACGTACATCATTTTATTTAATTGTGTGAATAAAAGGAATCTCCTCCCCGTCGGGGAATTGAACCCCGGTCTCCCGCGTGACAGGCGGGGATACTGACCACTATACTAACGAGGACTTATTGGCTTCAGTTAAACAGTGCTCATCTCCCTGGGGTTAAGGCATGCCCTCGATCAATTCTCAGTATTGTAATAGGCAGAATTGCTGCTTTTGGTTAGGACAAGTAATCTTTTTTCCTAAATTATTACAATACAGAAATTCCTAGCCAAAAACAATTAGTTTTATGAAGAAATTATTTCATTGAAATAAATATCTATCGATCTGTCTATCTAGCTATCTTTCTATTCATCAATCTATATATTTATATATATATATATATATATAATCAGCTCACTTTACCATTTGCAGCTTATAACTATTAGCCACCAGGGGTCACTACTAACCAAAAGCAGTCATTCTACTTGTAAATTGTGCCAATCGAGTGGAACAGCGCCTAGGATTCACCACTGCTTCATCTCATTTTCCAACAGATTGTAGACGTAAATTGGTTTTGATGGTACGCCTGTGCATGCTGAAATATTCAGAGCATATTCTGAATTTCAGTTAACACATCAGTAAGCATTTTGGCCATCAGTGAATTCAACCTTTTTTCTCAATCGGAATAGGCAAGGATAATGACAGATATATTTTACAATGTTAGAAAGTACATCATTTTATTTAATTGTGTGAATAAAAGGAATCGCCTCCCCGTCGGGGAAATGAACCCCGGTCTCCCGCGTGACAGGCGGGGATACTGACCACTATACTAACGAGGACTTATTGGCTTCAGTTAAACAGTGCTCATCTCCCTGGGGTTAAGGCATGCCCTCGATCAATTCTCAGTATTGTAATAGGCAGAATTGCTGCTTTTGGTTAGGACAAGTAATCTTTTTTCCTAAATTATTACAATACAGAAATTCCTAGCCAAAAACAATTAGTTTTATGAAGAAATTATTTCATTGAAATAAATATCTATCGATCTGTCTATCTAGCTATCTTTCTATTCATCAATATATATATTTATATATATATATATATATATAATCAGCTCACTTTACCATTTGCAGCTTATAACTATTAGCCACCAGGGGTCACTACTAACCAAAAGCAGTCATTCTACTTGTAAATCGTGCCAATCGAGTGGAACAGCGGCCTAGGATTCACCACTGCTTCATCTCATTTTCCAACAGATTGTAGACGTAAATTGGTTTTGATGGTACGCCTGTGCATGCTGAAATATTCAGAGCATATTCTGAATTTCAGTTAACACATCAGTAAGCATTTTGGCCATCAGTGACATCAACCTTTTTTCTCAATCGGAATAGGCAAGGATAATGACAGATATATTTTACAATGTTAGAAAGTACATCATTTTATTTAATTGTGTGAATAAAAGGAATCTCCTCCCCGTCGGGGAAATGAACCCCGGTCTCCCGCGTGACAGGCGGGGATACTGACCACTATACTAACGAGGACTTATTGGCTTCAGTTAAACAGTGCTCATCTCCCTGGGGTTAAGGCATGCCCTCGATCAATTCTCAGTATTGTAATAGGCAGAATTGCTGCTTTTGGTTAGGACAAGTAATCTTTTTTCCTAAATTATTACAATACAGAAATTCCTAGCCAAAAACAATTAGTTTTATGAAGAAATTATTTCATTGAAATAAATATCTATCGATCTGTCTATCTAGCTATCTTTCTATTCATCAATCTATATATTTATATAAATATATATATATATAATCAGCTCACTTTACCATTTGCAGCTTATAACTATTAGCCACCAGGGGTCACTACTAACCAAAAGCAGTCATTCTACTTGTAAATCGTGCCAATCGAGTGGAACAGCGGCCTAGGATTCACCACTGCTTCATCTCATTTTCCAACAGATTGTAGACGTAAATTGGTTTTGATGGTACGCCTGTGCATGCTGAAATATTCAGAGCATATTCTGAATTTCAGTTAACACATCAGTAAGCATTTTGGCCATCAGTGAATTCAACCTTTTTTCTCAATCGGAATAGGCAAGGATAATGACAGATATATTTTACAATGTTAGAAAGTACATCATTTTATTTAATTGTGTGAATAAAAGGAATCGCCTCCCCGTCGGGGAATTGAACCCTGGTCTCCCGCGTGACAGGCGGGGATACTGACCACTATACTAACGAGGACTTATTGGCTTCAGTTAAACAGTGCTCACCTCCCTGGGGTTAAGGCATGCCCTCGATCAATTCTCAGTATTGTAATAGGCAGAATTGCTGCTTTTGGTTAGGACAAGTAATCTTTTTTCCTAAATTATTACAATACAGAAATTCCTAGCCAAAAACAATTAGTTTTATGAAGAAATTATTTCATTGAAATAAATATCTATCGATCTGTCTATCTAGCTATCTTTCTATTCATCAATATATATATTTATATATATATATATATATATATATAATGAGCTCACTTTACCATTTGCAGCTTATAACTATTAGCCACCAGGGGTCACTACTAACCAAAAGCAGTCATTCTACTTGTAAATTGTGCCAATCGAGTGGAACAGCGGCCTAGGATTCACCACTGCTTCATCTCATTTTCTAACAGATTGTAGACGTAAATTGGTTTTGATGGTACGCCTGTGCATGCTGAAATATTCAGAGCATATTCTGAATTTCAGTTAACACATCAGTAAGCATTTTGGCCATCAGTGAATTCAACCTTTTTTCTCAATCGGAATAGGCAAGGATAATGACAGATATATTTTACAATGTTAGAAAGTACATCATTTTATTTAATTGTGTGAATAAAAGGAATCGCCTCCCCGTCGGGGAAATGAACCCCGGTCTCCCGCGTGACAGGCGGGGATACTGACCACTATACTAACGAGGACTTATTGGCTTCAGTTAAACAGTGCTCATCTCCCTGGGGTTAAGGCATGCCCTCGATCAATTCTCAGTATTGTAATAGGCAGAATTGCTGCTTTTGGTTAGGACAAGTAATCTTTTTTCCTAAATTATTACAATACAGAAATTCCTAGCCAAAAACAATTAGTTTTATGAAGAAATTATTTCATTGAAATAAATATCTATCGATCTGTCTATCTAGCTATCTTTCTATTCATCAATATATATATTTATATATATATATATATATATAATCAGCTCACTTTACCATTTGCAGCTTATAACTATTAGCCACCAGGGGTCACTACTAACCAAAAGCAGTCATTCTACTTGTAAATCGTGCCAATCGAGTGGAACAGCGGCCTAGGATTCACCACTGCTTCATCTCATTTTCCAACAGATTGTAGACGTAAATTGGTTTTGATGGTACGCCTGTGCATGCTGAAATATTCAGAGCATATTCTGAATTTCAGTTAACACATCAGTAAGCATTTTGGCCATCAGTGACATCAACCTTTTTTCTCAATCGGAATAGGCAAGGATAATGACAGATATATTTTACAATGTTAGAAAGTACATCATTTTATTTAATTGTGTGAATAAAAGGAATCTCCTCCCCGTCGGGGAAATGAACCCCGGTCTCCCGCGTGACAGGCGGGGATACTGACCACTATACTAACGAGGACTTATTGGCTTCAGTTAAACAGTGCTCATCTCCCTGGGGTTAAGGCATGCCCTCGATCAATTCTCAGTATTGTAATAGGCAGAATTGCTGCTTTTGGTTAGGACAAGTAATCTTTTTTCCTAAATTATTACAATACAGAAATTCCTAGCCAAAAACAATTAGTTTTATGAAGAAATTATTTCATTGAAATAAATATCTATCGATCTGTCTATCTAGCTATCTTTCTATTCATCAATCTATATATTTATATAAATATATATATATATAATCAGCTCACTTTACCATTTGCAGCTTATAACTATTAGCCACCAGGGGTCACTACTAACCAAAAGCAGTCATTCTACTTGTAAATCGTGCCAATCGAGTGGAACAGCGGCCTAGGATTCACCACTGCTTCATCTCATTTTCCAACAGATTGTAGACGTAAATTGGTTTTGATGGTACGCCTGTGCATGCTGAAATATTCAGAGCATATTCTGAATTTCAGTTAACACATCAGTAAGCATTTTGGCCATCAGTGAATTCAACCTTTTTTCTCAATCGGAATAGGCAAGGATAATGACAGATATATTTTACAATGTTAGAACGTACATCATTTTATTTAATTGTGTGAATAAAAGGAATCTCCTCCCCGTCGGGGAATTGAACCCCGGTCTCCCGCGTGACAGGCGGGGATACTGACCACTATACTAACGAGGACTTATTGGCTTCAGTTAAACAGTGCTCATCTCCCTGGGGTTAAGGCATGCCCTCGATCAATTCTCAGTATTGTAATAGGCAGAATTGCTGCTTTTGGTTAGGACAAGTAATCTTTTTTCCTAAATTATTACAATACAGAAATTCCTAGCCAAAAACAATTAGTTTTATGAAGAAATTATTTCATTGAAATAAATATCTATCGATCTGTCTATCTAGCTATCTTTCTATTCATCAATATATATATTTATATATATATATATATATATATATAATCAGCTCACTTTACCATTTGCAGCTTATAACTATTAGCCACCAGGGGTCACTACTAACCAAAAGCAGTCATTCTACTTGTAAATCGTGCCAATCGAGTGGAACAGCGGCCTAGGATTCACCACTGCTTCATCTCATTTTCCAACAGATTGTAGACGTAAATTGGTTTTGATGGTACGCCTGTGCATGCTGAAATATTCAGAGCATATTCTGAATTTCAGTTAACACATCAGTAAGCATTTTGGCCATCAGTGACATCAACCTTTTTTCTCAATCGGAATAGGCAAGGATAATGACAGATATATTTTACAATGTTAGAAAGTACATCATTTTATTTAATTGTGTGAATAAAAGGAATCGCCTCCCCGTCGGGGAATTGAACCCTGGTCTCCCGCGTGACAGGCGGGGATACTGACCACTATACTAACGAGGACTTATTGGCTTCAGTTAAACAGTGCTCACCTCCCTGGGGTTAAGGCATGCCCTCGATCAATTCTCAGTATTGTAATAGGCAGAATTGCTGCTTTTGGTTAGGACAAGTAATCTTTTTTCCTAAATTATTACAATACAGAAATTCCTAGCCAAAAACAATTAGTTTTATGAAGAAATTATTTCATTGAAATAAATATCTATCGATCTGTCTATCTAGCTATCTTTCTATTCATCAAAATATATATTTATATATATATATATATATATAATCAGCTCACTTTACCATTTGCAGCTTATAACTATTAGCCACCAGGGGTCACTACTAACCAAAAGCAGTCATTCTACTTGTAAATCGTGCCAATCGAGTGGAACAGCGGCCTAGGATTCACCACTGCTTCATCTCATTTTCCAACAGATTGTAGACATAAATTGGTTTTGATGGTACGCCTGTGCATGCTGAAATATTCAGAGCATATTCTGAATTTCAGTTAACACATCAGTAAGCATTTTGGCCATCAGTGAATTCAACCTTTTTTCTCAATCGGAATAGGCAAGGATAATGACAGATATATTTTACAATGTTAGAACGTACATCATTTTATTTAATTGTGTGAATAAAAGGAATCTCCTCCCCGTCGGGGAATTGAACCCCGGTCTCCCGCGTGACAGGCGGGGATACTGACCACTATACTAACGAGGACTTATTGGCTTCAGTTAAACAGTGCTCATCTCCCTGGGGTTAAGGCATGCCCTCGATCAATTCTCAGTATTGTAATAGGCAGAATTGCTGCTTTTGGTTAGGACAAGTAATCTTTTTTCCTAAATTATTACAATACAGAAATTCCTAGCCAAAAACAATTAGTTTTATGAAGAAATTATTTCATTGAAATAAATATCTATCGATCTGTCTATCTAGCTATCTTTCTATTCATCAATATATATATTTATATATATATATATATATATATATATATAATGAGCTCACTTTACCATTTGCAGCTTATAACTATTAGCCACCAGGGGTCACTACTAACCAAAAGCAGTCATTCTACTTGTAAATCGTGCCAATCGAGTGGAACAGCGGCCTAGGATTCACCACTGCTTCATCTCATTTTCTAACAGATTGTAGACGTAAATTGGTTTTGATGGTACGCCTGTGCATGCTGAAATATTCAGAGCATATTCTGAATTTCAGTTAACACATCAGTAAGCATTTTGGCCATCAGTGAATTCAACCTTTTTTCTCAATCGGAATAGGCAAGGATAATGACAGATATATTTTACAATGTTAGAAAGTACATCATTTTATTTAATTGTGTGAATAAAAGGAATCGCCTCCCCGTCGGGGAATTGAACCCTGGTCTCCCGCGTGACAGGCGGGGATACTGACCACTATACTAACGAGGACTTATTGGCTTCAGTTAAACAGTGCTCACCTCCCTGGGGTTAAGGCATGCCCTCGATCAATTCTCAGTATTGTAATAGGCAGAATTGCTGCTTTTGGTTAGGACAAGTAATCTTTTTTCCTAAATTATTACAATACAGAAATTCCTAGCCAAAAACAATTAGTTTTATGAAGAAATTATTTCATTGAAATAAATATCTATCGATCTGTCTATCTAGCTATCTTTCTATTCATCAATATATATATTTATATATATATATATATATATAATCAGCTCACTTTACCATTTGCAGCTTATAACTATTAGCCACCAGGGGTCACTACTAACCAAAAGCAGTCATTCTACTTGTAAATCGTGCCAATCGAGTGGAACAGCGGCCTAGGATTCACCACTGCTTCATCTCATTTTCCAACAGATTGTAGACGTAAATTGGTTTTGATGGTACGCCTGTGCATGCTGAAATATTCAGAGCATATTCTGAATTTCAGTTAACACATCAGTAAGCATTTTGGCCATCAGTGACATCAACCTTTTTTCTCAATCGGAATAGGCAAGGATAATGACAGATATATTTTACAATGTTAGAAAGTACATCATTTTATTTAATTGTGTGAATAAAAGGAATCTCCTCCCCGTCGGGGAAATGAACCCCGGTCTCCCGCGTGACAGGCGGGGATACTGACCACTATACTAACGAGGACTTATTGGCTTCAGTTAAACAGTGCTCATCTCCCTGGGGTTAAGGCATGCCCTCGATCAATTCTCAGTATTGTAATAGGCAGAATTGCTGCTTTTGGTTAGGACAAGTAATCTTTTTTCCTAAATTATTACAATACAGAAATTCCTAGCCAAAAACAATTAGTTTTATGAAGAAATTATTTCATTGAAATAAATATCTATCGATCTGTCTATCTAGCTATCTTTCTATTCATCAATCTATATATTTATATAAATATATATATATATAATCAGCTCACTTTACCATTTGCAGCTTATAACTATTAGCCACCAGGGGTCACTACTAACCAAAAGCAGTCATTCTACTTGTAAATCGTGCCAATCGAGTGGAACAGCGGCCTAGGATTCACCACTGCTTCATCTCATTTTCCAACAGATTGTAGACGTAAATTGGTTTTGATGGTACGCCTGTGCATGCTGAAATATTCAGAGCATATTCTGAATTTCAGTTAACACATCAGTAAGCATTTTGGCCATCAGTGAATTCAACCTTTTTTCTCAATCGGAATAGGCAAGGATAATGACAGATATATTTTACAATGTTAGAACGTACATCATTTTATTTAATTGTGTGAATAAAAGGAATCTCCTCCCCGTCGGGGAATTGAACCCCGGTCTCCCGCGTGACAGGCGGGGATACTGACCACTATACTAACGAGGACTTATTGGCTTCAGTTAAACAGTGCTCATCTCCCTGGGGTTAAGGCATGCCCTCGATCAATTCTCAGTATTGTAATAGGCAGAATTGCTGCTTTTGGTTAGGACAAGTAATCTTTTTTCCTAAATTATTACAATACAGAAATTCCTAGCCAAAAACAATTAGTTTTATGAAGAAATTATTTCATTGAAATAAATATCTATCGATCTGTCTATCTAGCTATCTTTCTATTCATCAATATATATATTTATATATATATATATATATATATATAATGAGCTCACTTTACCATTTGCAGCTTATAACTATTAGCCACCAGGGGTCACTACTAACCAAAAGCAGTCATTCTACTTGTAAATTGTGCCAATCGAGTGGAACAGCGGCCTAGGATTCACCACTGCTTCATCTCATTTTCTAACAGATTGTAGACGTAAATTGGTTTTGATGGTACGCCTGTGCATGCTGAAATATTCAGAGCATATTCTGAATTTCAGTTAACACATCAGTAAGCATTTTGGCCATCAGTGAATTCAACCTTTTTTCTCAATCGGAATAGGCAAGGATAATGACAGATATATTTTACAATGTTAGAAAGTACATCATTTTATTTAATTGTGTGAATAAAAGGAATCGCCTCCCCGTCGGGGAATTGAACCCTGGTCTCCCGCGTGACAGGCGGGGATACTGACCACTATACTAACGAGGACTTATTGGCTTCAGTTAAACAGTGCTCACCTCCCTGGGGTTAAGGCATGCCCTCGATCAATTCTCAGTATTGTAATAGGCAGAATTGCTGCTTTTGGTTAGGACAAGTAATCTTTTTTCCTAAATTATTACAATACAGAAATTCCTAGCCAAAAACAATTAGTTTTATGAAGAAATTATTTCATTGAAATAAATATCTATCGATCTGTCTATCTAGCTATCTTTCTATTCATCAATATATATATTTATATATATATATATATATATAATCAGCTCACTTTACCATTTGCAGCTTATAACTATTAGCCACCAGGGGTCACTACTAACCAAAAGCAGTCATTCTACTTGTAAATCGTGCCAATCGAGTGGAACAGCGGCCTAGGATTCACCACTGCTTCATCTCATTTTCCAACAGATTGTAGACGTAAATTGGTTTTGATGGTACGCCTGTGCATGCTGAAATATTCAGAGCATATTCTGAATTTCAGTTAACACATCAGTAAGCATTTTGGCCATCAGTGACATCAACCTTTTTTCTCAATCGGAATAGGCAAGGATAATGACAGATATATTTTACAATGTTAGAAAGTACATCATTTTATTTAATTGTGTGAATAAAAGGAATCTCCTCCCCGTCGGGGAAATGAACCCCGGTCTCCCGCGTGACAGGCGGGGATACTGACCACTATACTAACGAGGACTTATTGGCTTCAGTTAAACAGTGCTCATCTCCCTGGGGTTAAGGCATGCCCTCGATCAATTCTCAGTATTGTAATAGGCAGAATTGCTGCTTTTGGTTAGGACAAGTAATCTTTTTTCCTAAATTATTACAATACAGAAATTCCTAGCCAAAAACAATTAGTTTTATGAAGAAATTATTTCATTGAAATAAATATCTATCGATCTGTCTATCTAGCTATCTTTCTATTCATCAATCTATATATTTATATAAATATATATATATATAATCAGCTCACTTTACCATTTGCAGCTTATAACTATTAGCCACCAGGGGTCACTACTAACCAAAAGCAGTCATTCTACTTGTAAATCGTGCCAATCGAGTGGAACAGCGGCCTAGGATTCACCACTGCTTCATCTCATTTTCCAACAGATTGTAGACGTAAATTGGTTTTGATGGTACGCCTGTGCATGCTGAAATATTCAGAGCATATTCTGAATTTCAGTTAACACATCAGTAAGCATTTTGGCCATCAGTGAATTCAACCTTTTTTCTCAATCGGAATAGGCAAGGATAATGACAGATATATTTTACAATGTTAGAACGTACATCATTTTATTTAATTGTGTGAATAAAAGGAATCTCCTCCCCGTCGGGGAATTGAACCCCGGTCTCCCGCGTGACAGGCGGGGATACTGACCACTATACTAACGAGGACTTATTGGCTTCAGTTAAACAGTGCTCATCTCCCTGGGGTTAAGGCATGCCCTCGATCAATTCTCAGTATTGTAATAGGCAGAATTGCTGCTTTTGGTTAGGACAAGTAATCTTTTTTCCTAAATTATTACAATACAGAAATTCCTAGCCAAAAACAATTAGTTTTATGAAGAAATTATTTCATTGAAATAAATATCTATCGATCTGTCTATCTAGCTATCTTTCTATTCATCAATATATATATTTATATATATATATATATATAATCAGCTCACTTTACCATTTGCAGCTTATAACTATTAGCCACCAGGGGTCACTACTAACCAAAAGCAGTCATTCTACTTGTAAATTGTGCCAATCGAGTGGAACAGCGCCTAGGATTCACCACTGCTTCATCTCATTTTCCAACAGATTGTAGACGTAAATTGGTTTTGATGGTACGCCTGTGCATGCTGAAATATTCAGAGCATATTCTGAATTTCAGTTAACACATCAGTAAGCATTTTGGCCATCAGTGAATTCAACCTTTTTTCTCAATCGGAATAGGCAAGGATAATGACAGATATATTTTACAATGTTAGAAAGTACATCATTTTATTTAATTGTGTGAATAAAAGGAATCTCCTCCCCGTCGGGGAATTGAACCCCGGTCTCCCGCGTGACAGGCGGGGATACTGACCACTATACTAACGAGGACTTATTGGCTTCAGTTAAACAGTGCTCATCTCCCTGGGGTTAAGGCATGCCCTCGATCAATTCTCAGTATTGTAATAGGCAGAATTGCTGCTTTTGGTTAGGACAAGTAATCTTTTTTCCTAAATTATTACAATACAGAATTTCCTAGCCAAAAACAATTAGTTTTATGAAGAAATTATTTCATTGAAATAAATATCTATCGATCTGTCTATCTAGCTATCTTTCTATTCATCAATATATATATTTATATATATATATATATATATATAATCAGCTCACTTTACCATTTGCAGCTTATAACTATTAGCCACCAGGGGTCACTACTAACCAAAAGCAGTCATTCTACTTGTAAATTGTGCCAATCGAGTGGAACAGCGCCTAGGATTCACCACTGCTTCATCTCATTTTCCAACAGATTGTAGACGTAAATTGGTTTTGATGGTACGCCTGTGCATGCTGAAATATTCAGAGCATATTCTGAATTTCAGTTAACACATCAGTAAGCATTTTGGCCATCAGTGAATTCAACCTTTTTTCTCAATCGGAATAGGCAAGGATAATGACAGATATATTTTACAATGTTAGAAAGTACATCATTTTATTTAATTGTGTGAATAAAAGGAATCTCCTCCCCGTCGGGGAATTGAACCCCGGTCTCCCGCGTGACAGGCGGGGATACCGACCACTATACTAACGAGGACTTATTGGCTTCAGTTAAACAGTGCTCATCTCCCTGGGGTTAAGGCATGCCCTCGATCAATTCTCAGTATTGTAATAGGCAGAATTGCTGCTTTTGGTTAGGACAAGTAATCTTTTTTCCTAAATTATTACAATACAGAATTTCCTAGCCAAAAACAATTAGTTTTATGAAGACATTATTTCATTGAAATAAATATCTATCGATCTGTCTATCTAGCTATCTTTCTATTCATCAATATATATATTTATATATATATATATATATATATAATCAGCTCACTTTACCATTTGCAGCTTATAACTATTAGCCACCAGGGGTCACTACTAACCAAAAGCAGTCATTCTACTTGTAAATCGTGCCAATCGAGTGGAACAGTGGCCTAGGATTCACCACTGCTTCATCTCATTTTCCAACAGATTGTAGACGTAAATTGGTTTTGATGGTACGCCTGTGCATGCTGAAATATTCAGAGCATATTCTGAATTTCAGTTAACAAATCAGTAAGCATTTTGGCCATCAGTGAATTCAACCTTTTTTCTCAATCGGAATAGGCAAGGATAATGACAGATATATTTTACAATGTTAGAAAGTACATCATTTTATTTAATTGTGTGAATAAAAGGAATCGCCTCCCCGTCGGGGAATTGAACCCCGGTCTCCCGCGTGACAGGCGGGGATACTGACCACTATACTAACGAGGACTTATTGGCTTCAGTTAAACAGTGCTCATCTCCCTGGGGTTAAGGCATGCCCTCGATCAATTCTCAGTATTGTAATAGGCAGAATTGCTGCTTTTGGTTAGGACAAGTAATCTTTTTTCCTAAATTATTACAATACAGAAATTCCTAGCCAAAAACAATTAGTTTTATGAAGAAATTATTTCATTGAAATAAATATCTATCGATCTGTCTATCTAGCTATCTTTCTATTCATCAATATATATATTTATATATATATATATATATATATATATAATGAGCTCACTTTACCATTTGCAGCTTATAACTATTAGCCACCAGGGGTCACTACTAACCAAAAGCAGTCATTCTACTTGTAAATCGTGCCAATCGAGTGGAACAGCGGCCTAGGATTCACCACTGCTTCATCTCATTTTCTAACAGATTGTAGACGTAAATTGGTTTTGATGGTACGCCTGTGCATGCTGAAATATTCAGAGCATATTCTGAATTTCAGTTAACACATCAGTAAGCATTTTGGCCATCAGTGAATTCAACCTTTTTTCTCAATCGGAATAGGCAAGGATAATGACAGATATATTTTACAATGTTAGAAAGTACATCATTTTATTTAATTGTGTGAATAAAAGGAATCGCCTCCCCGTCGGGGAATTGAACCCTGGTCTCCCGCGTGACAGGCGGGGATACTGACCACTATACTAACGAGGACTTATTGGCTTCAGTTAAACAGTGCTCACCTGCCTGGGGTTAAGGCATGCCCTCGATCAATTCTCAGTATTGTAATAGGCAGAATTGCTGCTTTTGGTTAGGACAAGTAATCTTTTTTCCTAAATTATTACAATACAGAAATTCCTAGCCAAAAACAATTAGTTTTATGAAGAAATTATTTCATTGAAATAAATATCTATCGATCTGTCTATCTAGCTATCTTTCTATTCATCAATATATATATTTATATAAATATATATATATATAATCAGCTCACTTTACCATTTGCAGCTTATAACTATTAGCCACCAGGGGTCACTACTAACCAAAAGCAGTCATTCTACTTGTAAATCGTGCCAATCGAGTGGAACAGCGGCCTAGGATTCACCACTGCTTCATCTCATTTTCCAACAGATTGTAGACGTAAATTGGTTTTGATGGTACGCCTGTGCATGCTGAAATATTCAGAGCATATTCTGAATTTCAGTTAACACATCAGTAAGCATTTTGGCCATCAGTGAATTCAACCTTTTTTCTCAATCGGAATAGGCAAGGATAATGACAGATATATTTTACAATGTTAGAACGTACATCATTTTATTTAATTGTGTGAATAAAAGGAATCTCCTCCCCGTCGGGGAATTGAACCCCGGTCTCCCGCGTGACAGGCGGGGATACTGACCACTATACTAACGAGGACTTATTGGCTTCAGTTAAACAGTGCTCATCTCCCTGGGGTTAAGGCATGCCCTCGATCAATTCTCAGTATTGTAATAGGCAGAATTGCTGCTTTTGGTTAGGACAAGTAATCTTTTTTCCTAAATTATTACAATACAGAAATTCCTAGCCAAAAACAATTAGTTTTATGAAGAAATTATTTCATTGAAATAAATATCTATCGATCTGTCTATCTAGCTATCTTTCTATTCATCAATATATATATTTATATATATATATATATATATATAATCAGCTCACTTTACCATTTGCAGCTTATAACTATTAGCCACCAGGGGTCACTACTAACCAAAAGCAGTCATTCTACTTGTAAATTGTGCCAATCGAGTGGAACAGCGCCTAGGATTCACCACTGCTTCATCTCATTTTCCAACAGATTGTAGACGTAAATTGGTTTTGATGGTACGCCTGTGCATGCTGAAATATTCAGAGCATATTCTGAATTTCAGTTAACACATCAGTAAGCATTTTGGCCATCAGTGAATTCAACCTTTTTTCTCAATCGGAATAGGCAAGGATAATGACAGATATATTTTACAATGTTAGAAAGTACATCATTTTATTTAATTGTGTGAATAAAAGGAATCTCCTCCCCGTCGGGGAATTGAACCCCGGTCTCCCGCGTGACAGGCGGGGATACTGACCACTATACTAACGAGGACTTATTGGCTTCAGTTAAACAGTGCTCATCTCCCTGGGGTTAAGGCATGCCCTCGATCAATTCTCAGTATTGTAATAGGCAGAATTGCTGCTTTTGGTTAGGACAAGTAATCTTTTTTCCTAAATTATTACAATACAGAATTTCCTAGCCAAAAACAATTAGTTTTATGAAGAAATTATTTCATTGAAATAAATATCTATCGATCTGTCTATCTAGCTATCTTTCTATTCATCAATATATATATTTATATATATATATATATATATATAATCAGCTCACTTTACCATTTGCAGCTTATAACTATTAGCCACCAGGGGTCACTACTAACCAAAAGCAGTCATTCTACTTGTAAATTGTGCCAATCGAGTGGAACAGCGCCTAGGATTCACCACTGCTTCATCTCATTTTCCAACAGATTGTAGACGTAAATTGGTTTTGATGGTACGCCTGTGCATGCTGAAATATTCAGAGCATATTCTGAATTTCAGTTAACACATCAGTAAGCATTTTGGCCATCAGTGAATTCAACCTTTTTTCTCAATCGGAATAGGCAAGGATAATGACAGATATATTTTACAATGTTAGAAAGTACATCATTTTATTTAATTGTGTGAATAAAAGGAATCTCCTCCCCGTCGGGGAATTGAACCCCGGTCTCCCGCGTGACAGGCGGGGATACTGACCACTATACTAACGAGGACTTATTGGCTTCAGTTAAACAGTGCTCATCTCCCTGGGGTTAAGGCATGCCCTCGATCAATTCTCAGTATTGTAATAGGCAGAATTGCTGCTTTTGGTTAGGACAAGTAATCTTTTTTCCTAAATTATTACAATACAGAATTTCCTAGCCAAAAACAATTAGTTTTATGAAGACATTATTTCATTGAAATAAATATCTATCGATCTGTCTATCTAGCTATCTTTCTATTCATCAATATATATATTTATATATATATATATATATATAATCAGCTCACTTTACCATTTGCAGCTTATAACTATTAGCCACCAGGGGTCACTACTAACCAAAAGCAGTCATTCTACTTGTAAATCGTGCCAATCGAGTGGAACAGTGGCCTAGGATTCACCACTGCTTCATCTCATTTTCCAACAGATTGTAGACGTAAATTGGTTTTGATGGTACGCCTGTGCATGCTGAAATATTCAGAGCATATTCTGAATTTCAGTTAACAAATCAGTAAGCATTTTGGCCATCAGTGAATTCAACCTTTTTTCTCAATCGGAATAGGCAAGGATAATGACAGATATATTTTACAATGTTAGAAAGTACATCATTTTATTTAATTGTGTGAATAAAAGGAATCGCCTCCCCGTCGGGGAATTGAACCCCGGTCTCCCGCGTGACAGGCGGGGATACTGACCACTATACTAACGAGGACTTATTGGCTTCAGTTAAACAGTGCTCATCTCCCTGGGGTTAAGGCATGCCCTCGATCAATTCTCAGTATTGTAATAGGCAGAATTGCTGCTTTTGGTTAGGACAAGTAATCTTTTTTCCTAAATTATTACAATACAGAAATTCCTAGCCAAAAACAATTAGTTTTATGAAGAAATTATTTCATTGAAATAAATATCTATCGATCTGTCTATCTAGCTATCTTTCTATTCATCAATATATATATTTATATATATATATATATATATATATAATGAGCTCACTTTACCATTTGCAGCTTATAACTATTAGCCACCAGGGGTCACTACTAACCAAAAGCAGTCATTCTACTTGTAAATCGTGCCAATCGAGTGGAACAGCGGCCTAGGATTCACCACTGCTTCATCTCATTTTCTAACAGATTGTAGACGTAAATTGGTTTTGATGGTACGCCTGTGCATGCTGAAATATTCAGAGCATATTCTGAATTTCAGTTAACACATCAGTAAGCATTTTGGCCATCAGTGAATTCAACCTTTTTTCTCAATCGGAATAGGCAAGGATAATGACAGATATATTTTACAATGTTAGAAAGTACATCATTTTATTTAATTGTGTGAATAAAAGGAATCGCCTCCCCGTCGGGGAATTGAACCCTGGTCTCCCGCGTGACAGGCGGGGATACTGACCACTATACTAACGAGGACTTATTGGCTTCAGTTAAACAGTGCTCACCTCCCTGGGGTTAAGGCATGCCCTCGATCAATTCTCAGTATTGTAATAGGCAGAATTGCTGCTTTTGGTTAGGACAAGTAATCTTTTTTCCTAAATTATTACAATACAGAAATTCCTAGCCAAAAACAATTAGTTTTATGAAGAAATTATTTCATTGAAATAAATATCTATCGATCTGTCTATCTAGCTATCTTTCTATTCATCAATATATATATTTATATAAATATATATATATATAATCAGCTCACTTTACCATTTGCAGCTTATAACTATTAGCCACCAGGGGTCACTACTAACCAAAAGCAGTCATTCTACTTGTAAATCGTGCCAATCGAGTGGAACAGCGGCCTAGGATTCACCACTGCTTCATCTCATTTTCCAACAGATTGTAGACGTAAATTGGTTTTGATGGTACGCCTGTGCATGCTGAAATATTCAGAGCATATTCTGAATTTCAGTTAACACATCAGTAAGCATTTTGGCCATCAGTGAATTCAACCTTTTTTCTCAATCGGAATAGGCAAGGATAATGACAGATATATTTTACAATGTTAGAACGTACATCATTTTATTTAATTGTGTGAATAAAAGGAATCTCCTCCCCGTCGGGGAATTGAACCCCGGTCTCCCGCGTGACAGGCGGGGATACTGACCACTATACTAACGAGGACTTATTGGCTTCAGTTAAACAGTGCTCATCTCCCTGGGGTTAAGGCATGCCCTCGATCAATTCTCAGTATTGTAATAGGCAGAATTGCTGCTTTTGGTTAGGACAAGTAATCTTTTTTCCTAAATTATTACAATACAGAAATTCCTAGCCAAAAACAATTAGTTTTATGAAGAAATTATTTCATTGAAATAAATATCTATCGATCTGTCTATCTAGCTATCTTTCTATTCATCAATATATATATTTATATATATATATATATATATAATCAGCTCACTTTACCATTTGCAGCTTATAACTATTAGCCACCAGGGGTCACTACTAACCAAAAGCAGTCATTCTACTTGTAAATTGTGCCAATCGAGTGGAACAGCGCCTAGGATTCACCACTGCTTCATCTCATTTTCCAACAGATTGTAGACGTAAATTGGTTTTGATGGTACGCCTGTGCATGCTGAAATATTCAGAGCATATTCTGAATTTCAGTTAACAAATCAGTAAGCATTTTGGCCATCAGTGAATTCAACCTTTTTTCTCAATCGGAATAGGCAAGGATAATGACAGATATATTTTACAATGTTAGAAAGTACATCATTTTATTTAATTGTGTGAATAAAAGGAATCGCCTCCCCGTCGGGGAATTGAACCCCAGTCTCCCGCGTGACAGGCGGGGATACTGACCACTATACTAACGAGGACTTATTGGCTTCAGTTAAACAGTGCTCATCTCCCTGGGGTTAAGGCATGCCCTCGATCAATTCTCAGTATTGTAATAGGCAGAATTGCTGCTTTTGGTTAGGACAAGTAATCTTTTTTCCTAAATTATTACAATACAGAAATTCCTAGCCAAAAACAATTAGTTTTATGAAGAAATTATTTCATTGAAATAAATATCTATCGATCTGTCTATCTAGCTATCTTTCTATTCATCAATATATATATTTATATATATATATATATATATATATATAATGAGCTCACTTTACCATTTGCAGCTTATAACTATTAGCCACCAGGGGTCACTACTAACCAAAAGCAGTCATTCTACTTGTAAATCGTGCCAATCGAGTGGAACAGCGGCCTAGGATTCACCACTGCTTCATCTCATTTTCTAACAGATTGTAGACGTAAATTGGTTTTGATGGTACGCCTGTGCATGCTGAAATATTCAGAGCATATTCTGAATTTCAGTTAACACATCAGTAAGCATTTTGGCCATCAGTGAATTCAACCTTTTTTCTCAATCGGAATAGGCAAGGATAATGACAGATATATTTTACAATGTTAGAAAGTACATCATTTTATTTAATTGTGTGAATAAAAGGAATCGCCTCCCCGTCGGGGAATTGAACCCTGGTCTCCCGCGTGACAGGCGGGGATACTGACCACTATACTAACGAGGACTTATTGGCTTCAGTTAAACAGTGCTCACCTCCCTGGGGTTAAGGCATGCCCTCGATCAATTCTCAGTATTGTAATAGGCAGAATTGCTGCTTTTGGTTAGGACAAGTAATCTTTTTTCCTAAATTATTACAATACAGAAATTCCTAGCCAAAAACAATTAGTTTTATGAAGAAATTATTTCATTGAAATAAATATCTATCGATCTGTCTATCTAGCTATCTTTCTATTCATCAATATATATATTTATATAAATATATATATATATAATCAGCTCACTTTACCATTTGCAGCTTATAACTATTAGCCACCAGGGGTCACTACTAACCAAAAGCAGTCATTCTACTTGTAAATCGTGCCAATCGAGTGGAACAGCGGCCTAGGATTCACCACTGCTTCATCTCATTTTCCAACAGATTGTAGACGTAAATTGGTTTTGATGGTACGCCTGTGCATGCTGAAATATTCAGAGCATATTCTGAATTTCAGTTAACACATCAGTAAGCATTTTGGCCATCAGTGAATTCAACCTTTTTTCTCAATCGGAATAGGCAAGGATAATGACAGATATATTTTACAATGTTAGAACGTACATCATTTTATTTAATTGTGTGAATAAAAGGAATCTCCTCCCCGTCGGGGAATTGAACCCCGGTCTCCCGCGTGACAGGCGGGGATACTGACCACTATACTAACGAGGACTTATTGGCTTCAGTTAAACAGTGCTCATCTCCCTGGGGTTAAGGCATGCCCTCGATCAATTCTCAGTATTGTAATAGGCAGAATTGCTGCTTTTGGTTAGGACAAGTAATCTTTTTTCCTAAATTATTACAATACAGAAATTCCTAGCCAAAAACAATTAGTTTTATGAAGAAATTATTTCATTGAAATAAATATCTATCGATCTGTCTATCTAGCTATCTTTCTATTCATCAATATATATATTTATATATATATATATATATATATAATGAGCTCACTTTACCATTTGCAGCTTATAACTATTAGCCACCTGGGGTCACTACTAACCAAAAGCAGTCATTCTACTTGTAAATCGTGCCAATCGAGTGGAACAGCGGCCTAGGATTCACCACTGCTTCATCTCATTTTCCAACAGATTGTAGACGTAAATTGGTTTTGATGGTACGCCTGTGCATGCTGAAATATTCAGAGCATATTCTGAATTTCAGTTAACACATCAGTAAGCATTTTGGCCATCAGTGAATTCAACCTTTTTTCTCAATCGGAATAGGCAAGGATAATGACAGATATATTTTACATTGTTAGAAAGTACATCATTTTATTTAATTGTGTGAATAAAAGGAATCTCCTCCCCGTCGGGGAATTGAACCCCGGTCTCCCGCGTGACAGGCGGGGATACTGACCACTATACTAACGAGGACTTATTGGCTTCAGTTAAACAGTGCTCATCTCCCTGGGGTTAAGGCATGCCCTCGATCAATTCTCAGTATTGTAATAGGCAGAATTGCTGCTTTTGGTTAGGACAAGTAATCTTTTTTCCTAAATTATTACAATACAGAATTTCCTAGCCAAAAACAATTAGTTTTATGAAGAAATTATTTCATTGAAATAAATATCTATCGATCTGTCTATCTAGCTATCTTTCTATTCATCAATATATATATTTATATATATATATATATATATATATATAATGAGCTCACTTTACCATTTGCAGCTTATAACTATTAGCCACCAGGGGTCACTACTAACCAAAAGCAGTCATTCTACTTGTAAATCGTGCCAATCGAGTGGAACAGCGGCCTAGGATTCACCACTGCTTCATCTCATTTTCTAACAGATTGTAGACGTAAATTGGTTTTGATGGTACGCCTGTGCATGCTGAAATATTCAGAGCATATTCTGAATTTCAGTTAACACATCAGTAAGCATTTTGGCCATCAGTGAATTCAACCTTTTTTCTCAATCGGAATAGGCAAGGATAATGACAGATATATTTTACAATGTTAGAAAGTACATCATTTTATTTAATTGTGTGAATAAAAGGAATCGCCTCCCCGTCGGGGAATTGAACCCTGGTCTCCCGCGTGACAGGCGGGGATACTGACCACTATACTAACAAGGACTTATTGGCTTCAGTTAAACAGTGCTCACCTCCCTGGGGTTAAGGCATGCCCTCGATCAATTCTCAGTATTGTAATAGGCAGAATTGCTGCTTTTGGTTAGGACAAGTAATCTTTTTTCCTAAATTATTACAATACAGAAATTCCTAGCCAAAAACAATTAGTTTTATGAAGAAATTATTTCATTGAAATAAATATCTATCGATCTGTCTATCTAGCTATCTTTCTATTCATCAATATATATATTTATATATATATATATATATATATAATGAGCTCACTTTACCATTTGCAGCTTATAACTATTAGCCACCTGGGGTCACTACTAACCAAAAGCAGTCATTCTACTTGTAAATCGTGCCAATCGAGTGGAACAGCGGCCTAGGATTCACCACTGCTTCATCTCATTTTCTAACAGATTGTAGACGTAAATTGGTTTTGATGGTACGCCTGTGCATGCTGAAATATTCAGAGCATATTCTGAATTTCAGTTAACACATCAGTAAGCATTTTGGCCATCAGTGAATTCAACCTTTTTTCTCAATCGGAATAGGCAAGGATAATGACAGATATATTTTACAATGTTAGAAAGTACATCATTTTATTTAATTGTGTGAATAAAAGGAATCGCCTCCCCGTCGGGGAATTGAACCCTGGTCTCCCGCGTGACAGGCGGGGATACTGACCACTATACTAACGAGGACTTATTGGCTTCAGTTAAACAGTGCTCACCTCCCTGGGGTTAAGGCATGCCCTCGATCAATTCTCAGTATTGTAATAGGCAGAATTGCTGCTTTTGGTTAGGACAAGTAATCTTTTTTCCTAAATTATTACAATACAGAAATTCCTAGCCAAAAACAATTAGTTTTATGAAGAAATTATTTCATTGAAATAAATATCTATCGATCTGTCTATCTAGCTATCTTTCTATTCATCAATATATATATTTATATATATATATATATATATAATGAGCTCACTTTACCATTTGCAGCTTATAACTATTAGCCACCAGGGGTCACTACTAACTAAAAGCAGTCATTCTACTTGTAAATCGTGCCAATCGAGTGGAACAGCGGCCTAGGATTCACCACTGCTTCATCTCATTTTCTAACAGATTGTAGACGTAAATTGGTTTTGATGGTACGCCTGTGCATGCTGAAATATTCAGAGCATATTCTGAATTTCAGTTAACACATCAGTAAGCATTTTGGCCATCAGTGAATTCAACCTTTTTTCTCAATCGGAATAGGCAAGGATAATGACAGATATATTTTACAATGTTAGAAAGTACATCATTTTATTTAATTGTGTGAATAAAAGGAATCGCCTCCCCGTCGGGGAATTGAACCCTGGTCTCCCGCGTGACAGGCGGGGATACTGACCACTATACTAACGAGGACTTATTGGCTTCAGTTAAACAGTGCTCACCTCCCTGGGGTTAAGGCATGCCCTCGATCAATTCTCAGTATTGTAATAGGCAGAATTGCTGCTTTTGGTTAGGACAAGTAATCTTTTTTCCTAAATTATTACAATACAGAAATTCCTAGCCAAAAACAATTAGTTTTATGAAGAAATTATTTCATTGAAATAAATATCTATCGATCTGTCTATCTAGCTATCTTTCTATTCATCAATATATATATTTATATATATATATATATATATATATATATAATCAGCTCACTTTACCATTTGCAGCTTATAACTATTAGCCACCAGGGGTCACTACTAACCAAAAGCAGTCATTCTACTTGTAAATCGTGCCAATCGAGTGGAACAGCGGCCTAGGATTCACCACTGCTTCATCTCATTTTCCAACAGATTGTAGACGTAAATTGGTTTTGATGGTACGCCTGTGCATGCTGAAATATTCAGAGCATATTCTGAATTTCAGTTAACACATCAGTAAGCATTTTGGCCATCAGTGACATCAACCTTTTTTCTCAATCGGAATAGGCAAGGATAATGACAGATATATTTTACAATGTTAGAAAGTACATCATTTTATTTAATTGTGTGAATAAAAGGAATCTCCTCCCCGTCGGGGAATTGAACCCCGGTCTCCCGCGTGACAGGCGGGGATACTGACCACTATACTAACGAGGACTTATTGGCTTCAGTTAAACAGTGCTCATCTCCCTGGGGTTAAGGCATGCCCTCGATCAATTCTCAGTATTGTAATAGGCAGAATTGCTGCTTTTGGTTAGGACAAGTAATCTTTTTTCCTAAATTATTACAATACAGAAATTCCTAGCCAAAAACAATTAGTTTTATGAAGAAATTATTTCATTGAAATAAATATCTATCGATCTGTCTATCTAGCTATCTTTCTATTCATCAATATATATATTTATATATATATATATATATATATAATGAGCTCACTTTACCATTTGCAGCTTATAACTATTAGCCACCTGGGGTCACTACTAACCAAAAGCAGTCATTCTACTTGTAAATCGTGCCAATCGAGTGGAACAGCGGCCTAGGATTCACCACTGCTTCATCTCATTTTCTAACAGATTGTAGACGTAAATTGGTTTTGATGGTACGCCTGTGCATGCTGAAATATTCAGAGCATATTCTGAATTTCAGTTAACACATCAGTAAGCATTTTGGCCATCAGTGAATTCAACCTTTTTTCTCAATCGGAATAGGCAAGGATAATGACAGATATATTTTACAATGTTAGAAAGTACATCATTTTATTTAATTGTGTGAATAAAAGGAATCGCCTCCCCGTCGGGGAATTGAACCCTGGTCTCCCGCGTGACAGGCGGGGATACTGACCACTATACTAACGAGGACTTATTGGCTTCAGTTAAACAGTGCTCACCTCCCTGGGGTTAAGGCATGCCCTCGATCAATTCTCAGTATTGTAATAGGCAGAATTGCTGCTTTTGGTTAGGACAAGTAATCTTTTTTCCTAAATTATTACAATACAGAAATTCCTAGCCAAAAACAATTAGTTTTATGAAGAAATTATTTCATTGAAATAAATATCTATCGATCTGTCTATCTAGCTATCTTTCTATTCATCAATATATATATTTATATAAATATATATATATATAATCAGCTCACTTTACCATTTGCAGCTTATAACTATTAGCCACCAGGGGTCACTACTAACCAAAAGCAGTCATTCTACTTGTAAATCGTGCCAATCGAGTGGAACAGCGGCCTAGGATTCACCACTGCTTCATCTCATTTTCCAACAGATTGTAGACGTAAATTGGTTTTGATGGTACGCCTGTGCATGCTGAAATATTCAGAGCATATTCTGAATTTCAGTTAACACATCAGTAAGCATTTTGGCCATCAGTGAATTCAACCTTTTTTCTCAATCGGAATAGGCAAGGATAATGACAGATATATTTTACAATGTTAGAACGTACATCATTTTATTTAATTGTGTGAATAAAAGGAATCTCCTCCCCGTCGGGGAATTGAACCCCGGTCTCCCGCGTGACAGGCGGGGATACTGACCACTATACTAACGAGGACTTATTGGCTTCAGTTAAACAGTGCTCATCTCCCTGGGGTTAAGGCATGCCCTCGATCAATTCTCAGTATTGTAATAGGCAGAATTGCTGCTTTTGGTTAGGACAAGTAATCTTTTTTCCTAAATTATTACAATACAGAAATTCCTAGCCAAAAACAATTAGTTTTATGAAGAAATTATTTCATTGAAATAAATATCTATCGATCTGTCTATCTAGCTATCTTTCTATTCATCAATATATATATTTATATATATATATATATATATAATCAGCTCACTTTACCATTTGCAGCTTATAACTATTAGCCACCAGGGGTCACTACTAACCAAAAGCAGTCATTCTACTTGTAAATTGTGCCAATCGAGTGGAACAGCGCCTAGGATTCACCACTGCTTCATCTCATTTTCCAACAGATTGTAGACGTAAATTGGTTTTGATGGTACGCCTGTGCATGCTGAAATATTCAGAGCATATTCTGAATTTCAGTTAACAAATCAGTAAGCATTTTGGCCATCAGTGAATTCAACCTTTTTTCTCAATCGGAATAGGCAAGGATAATGACAGATATATTTTACAATGTTAGAAAGTACATCATTTTATTTAATTGTGTGAATAAAAGGAATCGCCTCCCCGTCGGGGAATTGAACCCCAGTCTCCCGCGTGACAGGCGGGGATACTGACCACTATACTAACGAGGACTTATTGGCTTCAGTTAAACAGTGCTCATCTCCCTGGGGTTAAGGCATGCCCTCGATCAATTCTCAGTATTGTAATAGGCAGAATTGCTGCTTTTGGTTAGGACAAGTAATCTTTTTTCCTAAATTATTACAATACAGAAATTCCTAGCCAAAAACAATTAGTTTTATGAAGAAATTATTTCATTGAAATAAATATCTATCGATCTGTCTATCTAGCTATCTTTCTATTCATCAATATATATATTTATATATATATATATATATATATATATAATGAGCTCACTTTACCATTTGCAGCTTATAACTATTAGCCACCAGGGGTCACTACTAACCAAAAGCAGTCATTCTACTTGTAAATCGTGCCAATCGAGTGGAACAGCGGCCTAGGATTCACCACTGCTTCATCTCATTTTCTAACAGATTGTAGACGTAAATTGGTTTTGATGGTACGCCTGTGCATGCTGAAATATTCAGAGCATATTCTGAATTTCAGTTAACACATCAGTAAGCATTTTGGCCATCAGTGAATTCAACCTTTTTTCTCAATCGGAATAGGCAAGGATAATGACAGATATATTTTACAATGTTAGAAAGTACATCATTTTATTTAATTGTGTGAATAAAAGGAATCGCCTCCCCGTCGGGGAATTGAACCCTGGTCTCCCGCGTGACAGGCGGGGATACTGACCACTATACTAACGAGGACTTATTGGCTTCAGTTAAACAGTGCTCACCTCCCTGGGGTTAAGGCATGCCCTCGATCAATTCTCAGTATTGTAATAGGCAGAATTGCTGCTTTTGGTTAGGACAAGTAATCTTTTTTCCTAAATTATTACAATACAGAAATTCCTAGCCAAAAACAATTAGTTTTATGAAGAAATTATTTCATTGAAATAAATATCTATCGATCTGTCTATCTAGCTATCTTTCTATTCATCAATATATATATTTATATAAATATATATATATATAATCAGCTCACTTTACCATTTGCAGCTTATAACTATTAGCCACCAGGGGTCACTACTAACCAAAAGCAGTCATTCTACTTGTAAATCGTGCCAATCGAGTGGAACAGCGGCCTAGGATTCACCACTGCTTCATCTCATTTTCCAACAGATTGTAGACGTAAATTGGTTTTGATGGTACGCCTGTGCATGCTGAAATATTCAGAGCATATTCTGAATTTCAGTTAACACATCAGTAAGCATTTTGGCCATCAGTGAATTCAACCTTTTTTCTCAATCGGAATAGGCAAGGATAATGACAGATATATTTTACAATGTTAGAACGTACATCATTTTATTTAATTGTGTGAATAAAAGGAATCTCCTCCCCGTCGGGGAATTGAACCCCGGTCTCCCGCGTGACAGGCGGGGATACTGACCACTATACTAACGAGGACTTATTGGCTTCAGTTAAACAGTGCTCATCTCCCTGGGGTTAAGGCATGCCCTCGATCAATTCTCAGTATTGTAATAGGCAGAATTGCTGCTTTTGGTTAGGACAAGTAATCTTTTTTCCTAAATTATTACAATACAGAAATTCCTAGCCAAAAACAATTAGTTTTATGAAGAAATTATTTCATTGAAATAAATATCTATCGATCTGTCTATCTAGCTATCTTTCTATTCATCAATATATATATTTATATATATATATATATATATAATCAGCTCACTTTACCATTTGCAGCTTATAACTATTAGCCACCAGGGGTCACTACTAACCAAAAGCAGTCATTCTACTTGTAAATTGTGCCAATCGAGTGGAACAGCGCCTAGGATTCACCACTGCTTCATCTCATTTTCCAACAGATTGTAGACGTAAATTGGTTTTGATGGTACGCCTGTGCATGCTGAAATATTCAGAGCATATTCTGAATTTCAGTTAACACATCAGTAAGCATTTTGGCCATCAGTGAATTCAACCTTTTTTCTCAATCGGAATAGGCAAGGATAATGACAGATATATTTTACATTGTTAGAAAGTACATCATTTTATTTAATTGTGTGAATAAAAGGAATCTCCTCCCCGTCGGGGAATTGAACCCCGGTCTCCCGCGTGACAGGCGGGGATACTGACCACTATACTAACGAGGACTTATTGGCTTCAGTTAAACAGTGCTCATCTCCCTGGGGTTAAGGCATGCCCTCGATCAATTCTCAGTATTGTAATAGGCAGAATTGCTGCTTTTGGTTAGGACAAGTAATCTTTTTTCCTAAATTATTACAATACAGAATTTCCTAGCCAAAAACAATTAGTTTTATGAAGAAATTATTTCATTGAAATAAATATCTATCGATCTGTCTATCTAGCTATCTTTCTATTCATCAATATATATATTTATATATATATATATATATATATATATAATGAGCTCACTTTACCATTTGCAGCTTATAACTATTAGCCACCAGGGGTCACTACTAACCAAAAGCAGTCATTCTACTTGTAAATCGTGCCAATCGAGTGGAACAGCGGCCTAGGATTCACCACTGCTTCATCTCATTTTCTAACAGATTGTAGACGTAAATTGGTTTTGATGGTACGCCTGTGCATGCTGAAATATTCAGAGCATATTCTGAATTTCAGTTAACACATCAGTAAGCATTTTGGCCATCAGTGAATTCAACCTTTTTTCTCAATCGGAATAGGCAAGGATAATGACAGATATATTTTACAATGTTAGAAAGTACATCATTTTATTTAATTGTGTGAATAAAAGGAATCGCCTCCCCGTCGGGGAATTGAACCCTGGTCTCCCGCGTGACAGGCGGGGATACTGACCACTATACTAACGAGGACTTATTGGCTTCAGTTAAACAGTGCTCACCTCCCTGGGGTTAAGGCATGCCCTCGATCAATTCTCAGTATTGTAATAGGCAGAATTGCTGCTTTTGGTTAGGACAAGTAATCTTTTTTCCTAAATTATTACAATACAGAAATTCCTAGCCAAAAACAATTAGTTTTATGAAGAAATTATTTCATTGAAATAAATATCTATCGATCTGTCTATCTAGCTATCTTTCTATTCATCAATATATATATTTATATATATATATATATATATAATCAGCTCACTTTACCATTTGCAGCTTATAACTATTAGCCACCAGGGGTCACTACTAACCAAAAGCAGTCATTCTACTTGTAAATCGTGCCAATCGAGTGGAACAGCGGCCTAGGATTCACCACTGCTTCATCTCATTTTCCAACAGATTGTAGACGTAAATTGGTTTTGATGGTACGCCTGTGCATGCTGAAATATTCAGAGCATATTCTGAATTTCAGTTAACACATCAGTAAGCATTTTGGCCATCAGTGAATTCAACCTTTTTTCTCAATCGGAATAGGCAAGGATAATGACAGATATATTTTACAATGTTAGAAAGTACATCATTTTATTTAATTGTGTGAATAAAAGGAATCGCCTCCCCGTCGGGGAATTGAACCCTGGTCTCCCGCGTGACAGGCGGGGATACTGACCACTATACTAACAAGGACTTATTGGCTTCAGTTAAACAGTGCTCACCTCCCTGGGGTTAAGGCATGCCCTCGATCAATTCTCAGTATTGTAATAGGCAGAATTGCTGCTTTTGGTTAGGACAAGTAATCTTTTTTCCTAAATTATTACAATACAGAAATTCCTAGCCAAAAACAATTAGTTTTATGAAGAAATTATTTCATTGAAATAAATATCTATCGATCTGTCTATCTAGCTATCTTTCTATTCATCAATATATATATTTATATATATATATATATATATATAATGAGCTCACTTTACCATTTGCAGCTTATAACTATTAGCCACCTGGGGTCACTACTAACCAAAAGCAGTCATTCTACTTGTAAATCGTGCCAATCGAGTGGAACAGCGGCCTAGGATTCACCACTGCTTCATCTCATTTTCTAACAGATTGTAGACGTAAATTGGTTTTGATGGTACGCCTGTGCATGCTGAAATATTCAGAGCATATTCTGAATTTCAGTTAACACATCAGTAAGCATTTTGGCCATCAGTGAATTCAACCTTTTTTCTCAATCGGAATAGGCAAGGATAATGACAGATATATTTTACAATGTTAGAAAGTACATCATTTTATTTAATTGTGTGAATAAAAGGAATCGCCTCCCCGTCGGGGAATTGAACCCTGGTCTCCCGCGTGACAGGCGGGGATACTGACCACTATACTAACGAGGACTTATTGGCTTCAGTTAAACAGTGCTCACCTCCCTGGGGTTAAGGCATGCCCTCGATCAATTCTCAGTATTGTAATAGGCAGAATTGCTGCTTTTGGTTAGGACAAGTAATCTTTTTTCCTAAATTATTACAATACAGAAATTCCTAGCCAAAAACAATTAGTTTTATGAAGAAATTATTTCATTGAAATAAATATCTATCGATCTGTCTATCTAGCTATCTTTCTATTCATCAATATATATATTTATATATATATATATATATATAATGAGCTCACTTTACCATTTGCAGCTTATAACTATTAGCCACCAGGGGTCACTACTAACCAAAAGCAGTCATTCTACTTGTAAATCGTGCCAATCGAGTGGAACAGCGGCCTAGGATTCACCACTGCTTCATCTCATTTTCTAACAGATTGTAGACGTAAATTGGTTTTGATGGTACGCCTGTGCATGCTGAAATATTCAGAGCATATTCTGAATTTCAGTTAACACATCAGTAAGCATTTTGGCCATCAGTGAATTCAACCTTTTTTCTCAATCGGAATAGGCAAGGATAATGACAGATATATTTTACAATGTTAGAAAGTACATCATTTTATTTAATTGTGTGAATAAAAGGAATCGCCTCCCCGTCGGGGAATTGAACCCTGGTCTCCCGCGTGACAGGCGGGGATACTGACCACTATACTAACGAGGACTTATTGGCTTCAGTTAAACAGTGCTCACCTCCCTGGGGTTAAGGCATGCCCTCGATCAATTCTCAGTATTGTAATAGGCAGAATTGCTGCTTTTGGTTAGGACAAGTAATCTTTTTTCCTAAATTATTACAATACAGAAATTCCTAGCCAAAAACAATTAGTTTTATGAAGAAATTATTTCATTGAAATAAATATCTATCGATCTGTCTATCTAGCTATCTTTCTATTCATCAATATATATATTTATATATATATATATATATATATATATATATAATGAGCTCACTTTACCATTTGCAGCTTATAACTATTAGCCACCAGGGGTCACTACTAACTAAAAGCAGTCATTCTACTTGTAAATCGTGCCAATCGAGTGGAACAGCGGCCTAGGATTCACCACTGCTTCATCTCATTTTCTAACAGATTGTAGACGTAAATTGGTTTTGATGGTACGCCTGTGCATGCTGAAATATTCAGAGCATATTCTGAATTTCAGTTAACACATCAGTAAGCATTTTGGCCATCAGTGAATTCAACCTTTTTTCTCAATCGGAATAGGCAAGGATAATGACAGATATATTTTACAATGTTAGAAAGTACATCATTTTATTTAATTGTGTGAATAAAAGGAATCGCCTCCCCGTCGGGGAATTGAACCCTGGTCTCCCGCGTGACAGGCGGGGATACTGACCACTATACTAACGAGGACTTATTGGCTTCAGTTAAACAGTGCTCACCTCCCTGGGGTTAAGGCATGCCCTCGATCAATTCTCAGTATTGTAATAGGCAGAATTGCTGCTTTTGGTTAGGACAAGTAATCTTTTTTCCTAAATTATTACAATACAGAAATTCCTAGCCAAAAACAATTAGTTTTATGAAGAAATTATTTCATTGAAATAAATATCTATCGATCTGTCTATCTAGCTATCTTTCTATTCATCAATATATATATTTATATATATATATATATATATATATATAATCAGCTCACTTTACCATTTGCAGCTTATAACTATTAGCCACCAGGGGTCACTACTAACCAAAAGCAGTCATTCTACTTGTAAATCGTGCCAATCGAGTGGAACAGCGGCCTAGGATTCACCACTGCTTCATCTCATTTTCCAACAGATTGTAGACGTAAATTGGTTTTGATGGTACGCCTGTGCATGCTGAAATATTCAGAGCATATTCTGAATTTCAGTTAACACATCAGTAAGCATTTTGGCCATCAGTGACATCAACCTTTTTTCTCAATCGGAATAGGCAAGGATAATGACAGATATATTTTACAATGTTAGAAAGTACATCATTTTATTTAATTGTGTGAATAAAAGGAATCTCCTCCCCGTCGGGGAATTGAACCCCGGTCTCCCGCGTGACAGGCGGGGATACTGACCACTATACTAACGAGGACTTATTGGCTTCAGTTAAACAGTGCTCATCTCCCTGGGGTTAAGGCATGCCCTCGATCAATTCTCAGTATTGTAATAGGCAGAATTGCTGCTTTTGGTTAGGACAAGTAATCTTTTTTCCTAAATTATTACAATACAGAAATTCCTAGCCAAAAACAATTAGTTTTATGAAGAAATTATTTCATTGAAATAAATATCTATCGATCTGTCTATCTAGCTATCTTTCTATTCATCAATCTATATATTTATATAAATATATATATATATAATCAGCTCACTTTACCATTTGCAGCTTATAACTATTAGCCACCAGGGGTCACTACTAACCAAAAGCAGTCATTCTACTTGTAAATCGTGCCAATCGAGTGGAACAGCGGCCTAGGATTCACCACTGCTTCATCTCATTTTCCAACAGATTGTAGACGTAAATTGGTTTTGATGGTACGCCTGTGCATGCTGAAATATTCAGAGCATATTCTGAATTTCAGTTAACACATCAGTAAGCATTTTGGCCATCAGTGAATTCAACCTTTTTTCTCAATCGGAATAGGCAAGGATAATGACAGATATATTTTACAATGTTAGAACGTACATCATTTTATTTAATTGTGTGAATAAAAGGAATCTCCTCCCCGTCGGGGAATTGAACCAGGGTCTCCCGCGTGACAGGCGGGGATACTGACCACTATACTAACGAGGACTTATTGGCTTCAGTTAAACAGTGCTCACCTCCCTGGGGTTAAGGCATGCCCTCGATCAATTCTCAGTATTGTAATAGGCAGAATTGCTGCTTTTGGTTAGGACAAGTAATCTTTTTTCCTAAATTATTACAATACAGAAATTCCTAGCCAAAAACAATTAGTTTTATGAAGAAATTATTTCATTGAAATAAATATCTATCGATCTGTCTATCTAGCTATCTTTCTATTCATCAATATATATATTTATATATATATATATATATATAATCAGCTCACTTTACCATTTGCAGCTTATAACTATTAGCCACCAGGGGTCACTACTAACCAAAAGCAGTCATTCTACTTGTAAATCGTGCCAATCGAGTGGAACAGCGGCCTAGGATTCACCACTGCTTCATCTCATTTTCCAACAGATTGTAGACGTAAATTGGTTTTGATGGTACGCCTGTGCATGCTGAAATATTCGGGGCATATTCTGAATTTCAGTTAACACATCAGTAAGCATTTTGGCCATCAGTGAATTCAACCTTTTTTCTCAATCGGAATAGGCAAGGATAATGACAGATATATTTTACAATGTTAGAACGTACATCATTTTATTTAATTGTGTGAATAAAAGGAATCTCCTCCCCGTCGGGAAATTGAACCCCGGTCTCCCGCGTGACAGGCGGGGATACTGACCACTATACTAACGAGGACTTATTGGCTTCAGTTAAACAGTGCTCACCTCCCTGGGGTTAAGGCATGCCCTCGATCAATTCTCAGTATTGTAATAGGCAGAATTGCTGCTTTTGGTTAGGACAAGTAATCTTTTTTCCTAAATTATTACAATACAGAAATTCCTAGCCAAAAACAATTAGTTTTATGAAGAAATTATTTCATTGAAATAAATATCTATCGATCTGTCTATCTAGCTATCTTTCTATTCATCAATATATATATTTATATATATATATATATATATAATCAGCTCACTTTACCATTTGCAGCTTATAACTATTAGCCACCAGGGGTCACTACTAACCAAAAGCAGTCATTCTACTTGTAAATCGTGCCAATCGAGTGGAACAGCGGCCTAGGATTCACCACTGCTTTATCTCATTTTCCAACAGATTGTAGACGTAAATTGGTTTTGATGGTACGCCTGTGCATGCTGAAATATTCAGAGCATATTCTGAATTTCAGTTAACACATCAGTAAGCATTTTGGCCATCAGTGACATCAACCTTTTTTCTCAATCGGAATAGGCAAGGATAATGACAGATATATTTTACAATGTTAGAAAGTACATCATTTTATTTAATTGTGTGAATAAAAGGAATCTCCTCCCCGTCGGGGAATTGAACCCCGGTCTCCCGCGTGACAGGCGGGGATACTGACCACTATACTAACGAGGACTTATTGGCTTCAGTTAAACAGTGCTCATCTCCCTGGGGTTAAGGCATGCCCTCGATCAATTCTCAGTATTGTAATAGGCAGAATTGCTGCTTTTGGTTAGGACAAGTAATCTTTTTTCCTAAATTATTACAATACAGAAATTCCTAGCCAAAAACAATTAGTTTTATGAAGAAATTATTTCATTGAAATAAATATCTATCGATCTGTCTATCTAGCTATCTTTCTATTCATCAATATATATATTTATATATATATATATATATATATATATAATGAGCTCACTTTACCATTTGCAGCTTATAACTATTAGCCACCAGGGGTCACTACTAACCAAAAGCAGTCATTCTACTTGTAAATCGTGCCAATCGAGTGGAACAGCGGCCTAGGATTCACCACTGCTTCATCTCATTTTCTAACAGATTGTAGACGTAAATTGGTTTTGATGGTACGCCTGTGCATGCTGAAATATTCAGAGCATATTCTGAATTTCAGTTAACACATCAGTAAGCATTTTGGCCATCAGTGAATTCAACCTTTTTTCTCAATCGGAATAGGCAAGGATAATGACAGATATATTTTACAATGTTAGAAAGTACATCATTTTATTTAATTGTGTGAATAAAAGGAATCGCCTCCCCGTCGGGGAATTGAACCCTGGTCTCCCGCGTGACAGGCGGGGATACTGACCACTATACTAACGAGGACTTATTGGCTTCAGTTAAACAGTGCTCATCTCCCTGGGGTTAAGGCATGCCCTCGATCAATTCTCAGTATTGTAATAGGCAGAATTGCTGCTTTTGGTTAGGACAAGTAATCTTTTTTCCTAAATTATTACAATACAGAAATTCCTAGCCAAAAACAATTAGTTTTATGAAGAAATTATTTCATTGAAATAAATATCTATCGATCTGTCTATCTAGCTATCTTTCTATTCATCAATATATATATTTATATATATATATATATATATATATATAATGAGCTCACTTTACCATTTGCAGCTTATAACTATTAGCCACCAGGGGTCACTACTAACCAAAAGCAGTCATTCTACTTGTAAATCGTGCCAATCGAGTGGAACAGCGGCCTAGGATTCACCACTGCTTCATCTCATTTTCTAACAGATTGTAGACGTAAATTGGTTTTGATGGTACGCCTGTGCATGCTGAAATATTCAGAGCATATTCTGAATTTCAGTTAACACATCAGTAAGCATTTTGGCCATCAGTGAATTCAACCTTTTTTCTCAATCGGAATAGGCAAGGATAATGACAGATATATTTTACAATGTTAGAAAGTACATCATTTTATTTAATTGTGTGAATAAAAGGAATCGCCTCCCCGTCGGGGAATTGAACCCTGGTCTCCCGCGTGACAGGCGGGGATACTGACCACTATACTAACGAGGACTTATTGGCTTCAGTTAAACAGTGCTCACCTCCCTGGGGTTAAGGCATGCCCTCGATCAATTCTCAGTATTGTAATAGGCAGAATTGCTGCTTTTGGTTAGGACAAGTAATCTTTTTTCCTAAATTATTACAATACAGAAATTCCTAGCCAAAAACAATTAGTTTTATGAAGAAATTATTTCATTGAAATAAATATCTATCGATCTGTCTATCTAGCTATCTTTCTATTCATCAATATATATATTTATATATATATATATATATATAATCAGCTCACTTTACCATTTGCAGCTTATAACTATTAGCCACCAGGGGTCACTACTAACCAAAAGCAGTCATTCTACTTGTAAATCGTGCCAATCGAGTGGAACAGCGGCCTAGGATTCACCACTGCTTCATCTCATTTTCCAACAGATTGTAGACGTAAATTGGTTTTGATGGTACGCCTGTGCATGCTGAAATATTCAGAGCATATTCTGAATTTCAGTTAACACATCAGTAAGCATTTTGGCCATCAGTGACATCAACCTTTTTTCTCAATCGGAATAGGCAAGGATAATGACAGATATATTTTACAATGTTAGAAAGTACATCATTTTATTTAATTGTGTGAATAAAAGGAATCTCCTCCCCGTCGGGGAAATGAACCCTGGTCTCCCGCGTGACAGGCGGGGATACTGACCACTATACTAACGAGGACTTATTGGCTTCAGTTAAACAGTGCTCATCTCCCTGGGGTTAAGGCATGCCCTCGATCAATTCTCAGTATTGTAATAGGCAGAATTGCTGCTTTTGGTTAGGACAAGTAATCTTTTTTCCTAAATTATTACAATACAGAAATTCCTAGCCAAAAACAATTAGTTTTATGAAGAAATTATTTCATTGAAATAAATATCTATCGATCTGTCTATCTAGCTATCTTTCTATTCATCAATCTATATATTTATATAAATATATATATATATAATCAGCTCACTTTACCATTTGCAGCTTATAACTATTAGCCACCAGGGGTCACTACTAACCAAAAGCAGTCATTCTACTTGTAAATCGTGCCAATCGAGTGGAACAGCGGCCTAGGATTCACCACTGCTTCATCTCATTTTCCAACAGATTGTAGACGTAAATTGGTTTTGATGGTACGCCTGTGCATGCTGAAATATTCAGAGCATATTCTGAATTTCAGTTAACACATCAGTAAGCATTTTGGCCATCAGTGAATTCAACCTTTTTTCTCAATCGGAATAGGCAAGGATAATGACAGATATATTTTACAATGTTAGAAAGTACATCATTTTATTTAATTGTGTGAATAAAAGGAATCGCCTCCCCGTCGGGGAATTGAACCCTGGTCTCCCGCGTGACAGGCGGGGATACTGACCACTATACTAACAAGGACTTATTGGCTTCAGTTAAACAGTGCTCACCTCCCTGGGGTTAAGGCATGCCCTCGATCAATTCTCAGTATTGTAATAGGCAGAATTGCTGCTTTTGGTTAGGACAAGTAATCTTTTTTCCTAAATTATTACAATACAGAAATTCCTAGCCAAAAACAATTAGTTTTATGAAGAAATTATTTCATTGAAATAAATATCTATCGATCTGTCTATCTAGCTATCTTTCTATTCATCAATATATATATTTATATATATATATATATATATATAATGAGCTCACTTTACCATTTGCAGCTTATAACTATTAGCCACCTGGGGTCACTACTAACCAAAAGCAGTCATTCTACTTGTAAATCGTGCCAATCGAGTGGAACAGCGGCCTAGGATTCACCACTGCTTCATCTCATTTTCTAACAGATTGTAGACGTAAATTGGTTTTGATGGTACGCCTGTGCATGCTGAAATATTCAGAGCATATTCTGAATTTCAGTTAACACATCAGTAAGCATTTTGGCCATCAGTGAATTCAACCTTTTTTCTCAATCGGAATAGGCAAGGATAATGACAGATATATTTTACAATGTTAGAAAGTACATCATTTTATTTAATTGTGTGAATAAAAGGAATCGCCTCCCCGTCGGGGAATTGAACCCTGGTCTTCCGCGTGACAGGCGGGGATACTGACCACTATACTAACGAGGACTTATTGGCTTCAGTTAAACAGTGCTCACCTCCCTGGGGTTAAGGCATGCCCTCGATCAATTCTCAGTATTGTAATAGGCAGAATTGCTGCTTTTGGTTAGGACAAGTAATCTTTTTTCCTAAATTATTACAATACAGAAATTCCTAGCCAAAAACAATTAGTTTTATGAAGAAATTATTTCATTGAAATAAATATCTATCGATCTGTCTATCTAGCTATCTTTCTATTCATCAATATATATATTTATATATATATATATATATATAATGAGCTCACTTTACCATTTGCAGCTTATAACTATTAGCCACCAGGGGTCACTACTAACCAAAAGCAGTCATTCTACTTGTAAATCGTGCCAATCGAGTGGAACAGCGGCCTAGGATTCACCACTGCTTCATCTCATTTTCTAACAGATTGTAGACGTAAATTGGTTTTGATGGTACGCCTGTGCATGCTGAAATATTCAGAGCATATTCTGAATTTCAGTTAACACATCAGTAAGCATTTTGGCCATCAGTGAATTCAACCTTTTTTCTCAATCGGAATAGGCAAGGATAATGACAGATATATTTTACAATGTTAGAAAGTACATCATTTTATTTAATTGTGTGAATAAAAGGAATCGCCTCCCCGTCGGGGAATTGAACCCTGGTCTCCCGCGTGACAGGCGGGGATACTGACCACTATACTAACGAGGACTTATTGGCTTCAGTTAAACAGTGCTCACCTCCCTGGGGTTAAGGCATGCCCTCGATCAATTCTCAGTATTGTAATAGGCAGAATTGCTGCTTTTGGTTAGGACAAGTAATCTTTTTTCCTAAATTATTACAATACAGAAATTCCTAGCCAAAAACAATTAGTTTTATGAAGAAATTATGTCATTGAAATAAATATCTATCGATCTGTCTATCTAGCTATCTTTCTATTCATCAATATATATATTTATATATATATATATATATATATATATAATGAGCTCACTTTACCATTTGCAGCTTATAACTATTAGCCACCAGGGGTCACTACTAACTAAAAGCAGTCATTCTACTTGTAAATCGTGCCAATCGAGTGGAACAGCGGCCTAGGATTCACCACTGCTTCATCTCATTTTCTAACAGATTGTAGACGTAAATTGGTTTTGATGGTACGCCTGTGCATGCTGAAATATTCAGAGCATATTCTGAATTTCAGTTAACACATCAGTAAGCATTTTGGCCATCAGTGAATTCAACCTTTTTTCTCAATCGGAATAGGCAAGGATAATGACAGATATATTTTACAATGTTAGAAAGTACATCATTTTATTTAATTGTGTGAATAAAAGGAATCGCCTCCCCGTCGGGGAATTGAACCCTGGTCTCCCGCGTGACAGGCGGGGATACTGACCACTATACTAACGAGGACTTATTGGCTTCAGTTAAACAGTGCTCACCTCCCTGGGGTTAAGGCATGCCCTCGATCAATTCTCAGTATTGTAATAGGCAGAATTGCTGCTTTTGGTTAGGACAAGTAATCTTTTTTCCTAAATTATTACAATACAGAAATTCCTAGCCAAAAACAATTAGTTTTATGAAGAAATTATTTCATTGAAATAAATATCTATCGATCTGTCTATCTAGCTATCTTTCTATTCATCAATATATATATTTATATATATATATATATATATATATATATAATCAGCTCACTTTACCATTTGCAGCTTATAACTATTAGCCACCAGGGGTCACTACTAACCAAAAGCAGTCATTCTACTTGTAAATCGTGCCAATCGAGTGGAACAGCGGCCTAGGATTCACCACTGCTTCATCTCATTTTCCAACAGATTGTAGACGTAAATTGGTTTTGATGGTACGCCTGTGCATGCTGAAATATTCAGAGCATATTCTGAATTTCAGTTAACACATCAGTAAGCATTTTGGCCATCAGTGACATCAACCTTTTTTCTCAATCGGAATAGGCAAGGATAATGACAGATATATTTTACAATGTTAGAAAGTACATCATTTTATTTAATTGTGTGAATAAAAGGAATCTCCTCCCCGTCGGGGAATTGAACCCCGGTCTCCCGCGTGACAGGCGGGGATACTGACCACTATACTAACGAGGACTTATTGGCTTCAGTTAAACAGTGCTCATCTCCCTGGGGTTAAGGCATGCCCTCGATCAATTCTCAGTATTGTAATAGGCAGAATTGCTGCTTTTGGTTAGGACAAGTAATCTTTTTTCCTAAATTATTACAATACAGAAATTCCTAGCCAAAAACAATTAGTTTTATGAAGAAATTATTTCATTGAAATAAATATCTATCGATCTGTCTATCTAGCTATCTTTCTATTCATCAATCTATATATTTATATAAATATATATATATATAATCAGCTCACTTTACCATTTGCAGCTTATAACTATTAGCCACCAGGGGTCACTACTAACCAAAAGCAGTCATTCTACTTGTAAATCGTGCCAATCGAGTGGAACAGCGGCCTAGGATTCACCACTGCTTCATCTCATTTTCCAACAGATTGTAGACGTAAATTGGTTTTGATGGTACGCCTGTGCATGCTGAAATATTCAGAGCATATTCTGAATTTCAGTTAACACATCAGTAAGCATTTTGGCCATCAGTGAATTCAACCTTTTTTCTCAATCGGAATAGGCAAGGATAATGACAGATATATTTTACAATGTTAGAACGTACATCATTTTATTTAATTGTGTGAATAAAAGGAATCTCCTCCCCGTCGGGGAATTGAACCCCGGTCTCCCGCGTGACAGGCGGGGATACTGACCACTATACTAACGAGGACTTATTGGCTTCAGTTAAACAGTGCTCACCTCCCTGGGGTTAAGGCATGCCCTCGATCAATTCTCAGTATTGTAATAGGCAGAATTGCTGCTTTTGGTTAGGACAAGTAATCTTTTTTCCTAAATTATTACAATACAGAAATTCCTAGCCAAAAACAATTAGTTTTATGAAGAAATTATTTCATTGAAATAAATATCTATCGATCTGTCTATCTAGCTATCTTTCTATTCATCAATATATATATTTATATATATATATATATATATAATCAGCTCACTTTACCATTTGCAGCTTATAACTATTAGCCACCAGGGGTCACTACTAACCAAAAGCAGTCATTCTACTTGTAAATCGTGCCAATCGAGTGGAACAGCGGCCTAGGATTCACCACTGCTTTATCTCATTTTCCAACAGATTGTAGACGTAAATTGGTTTTGATGGTACGCCTGTGCATGCTGAAATATTCAGAGCATATTCTGAATTTCAGTTAACACATCAGTAAGCATTTTGGCCATCAGTGACATCAACCTTTTTTCTCAATCGGAATAGGCAAGGATAATGACAGATATATTTTACAATGTTAGAAAGTACATCATTTTATTTAATTGTGTGAATAAAAGGAATCTCCTCCCCGTCGGGGAATTGAACCCTGGTCTCCCGCGTGACAGGCGGGGATACTGACCACTATACTAACGAGGACTTATTGGCTTCAGTTAAACAGTGCTCATCTCCCTGGGGTTAAGGCATGCCCTCGATCAATTCTCAGTATTGTAATAGGCAGAATTGCTGCTTTTGGTTAGGACAAGTAATCTTTTTTCCTAAATTATTACAATACAGAAATTCCTAGCCAAAAACAATTAGTTTTATGAAGAAATTATTTCATTGAAATAAATATCTATCGATCTGTCTATCTAGCTATCTTTCTATTCATCAATCTATATATTTATATAAATATATATATATATAATCAGCTCACTTTACCATTTGCAGCTTATAACTATTAGCCACCAGGGGTCACTACTAACCAAAAGCAGTCATTCTACTTGTAAATCGTGCCAATCGAGTGGAACAGCGGCCTAGGATTCACCACTGCTTCATCTCATTTTCCAACAGATTGTAGACGTAAATTGGTTTTGATGGTACGCCTGTGCATGCTGAAATATTCAGAGCATATTCTGAATTTCAGTTAACACATCAGTAAGCATTTTGGCCATCAGTGAATTCAACCTTTTTTCTCAATCGGAATAGGCAAGGATAATGACAGATATATTTTACAATGTTAGAAAGTACATCATTTTATTTAATTGTGTGAATAAAAGGAATCGCCTCCCCGTCGGGGAATTGAACCCTGGTCTCCCGCGTGACAGGCGGGGATACTGACCACTATACTAACAAGGACTTATTGGCTTCAGTTAAACAGTGCTCACCTCCCTGGGGTTAAGGCATGCCCTCGATCAATTCTCAGTATTGTAATAGGCAGAATTGCTGCTTTTGGTTAGGACAAGTAATCTTTTTTCCTAAATTATTACAATACAGAAATTCCTAGCCAAAAACAATTAGTTTTATGAAGAAATTATTTCATTGAAATAAATATCTATCGATCTGTCTATCTAGCTATCTTTCTATTCATCAATATATATATTTATATATATATATATATATATATAATGAGCTCACTTTACCATTTGCAGCTTATAACTATTAGCCACCTGGGGTCACTACTAACCAAAAGCAGTCATTCTACTTGTAAATCGTGCCAATCGAGTGGAACAGCGGCCTAGGATTCACCACTGCTTCATCTCATTTTCTAACAGATTGTAGACGTAAATTGGTTTTGATGGTACGCCTGTGCATGCTGAAATATTCAGAGCATATTCTGAATTTCAGTTAACACATCAGTAAGCATTTTGGCCATCAGTGAATTCAACCTTTTTTCTCAATCGGAATAGGCAAGGATAATGACAGATATATTTTACAATGTTAGAAAGTACATCATTTTATTTAATTGTGTGAATAAAAGGAATCGCCTCCCCGTCGGGGAATTGAACCCTGGTCTTCCGCGTGACAGGCGGGGATACTGACCACTATACTAACGAGGACTTATTGGCTTCAGTTAAACAGTGCTCACCTCCCTGGGGTTAAGGCATGCCCTCGATCAATTCTCAGTATTGTAATAGGCAGAATTGCTGCTTTTGGTTAGGACAAGTAATCTTTTTTCCTAAATTATTACAATACAGAAATTCCTAGCCAAAAACAATTAGTTTTATGAAGAAATTATTTCATTGAAATAAATATCTATCGATCTGTCTATCTAGCTATCTTTCTATTCATCAATATATATATTTATATATATATATATATATATAATGAGCTCACTTTACCATTTGCAGCTTATAACTATTAGCCACCAGGGGTCACTACTAACCAAAAGCAGTCATTCTACTTGTAAATCGTGCCAATCGAGTGGAACAGCGGCCTAGGATTCACCACTGCTTCATCTCATTTTCTAACAGATTGTAGACGTAAATTGGTTTTGATGGTACGCCTGTGCATGCTGAAATATTCAGAGCATATTCTGAATTTCAGTTAACACATCAGTAAGCATTTTGGCCATCAGTGAATTCAACCTTTTTTCTCAATCGGAATAGGCAAGGATAATGACAGATATATTTTACAATGTTAGAAAGTACATCATTTTATTTAATTGTGTGAATAAAAGGAATCGCCTCCCCGTCGGGGAATTGAACCCTGGTCTCCCGCGTGACAGGCGGGGATACTGACCACTATACTAACGAGGACTTATTGGCTTCAGTTAAACAGTGCTCACCTCCCTGGGGTTAAGGCATGCCCTCGATCAATTCTCAGTATTGTAATAGGCAGAATTGCTGCTTTTGGTTAGGACAAGTAATCTTTTTTCCTAAATTATTACAATACAGAAATTCCTAGCCAAAAACAATTAGTTTTATGAAGAAATTATGTCATTGAAATAAATATCTATCGATCTGTCTATCTAGCTATCTTTCTATTCATCAATATATATATTTATATATATATATATATATATATATATATAATGAGCTCACTTTACCATTTGCAGCTTATAACTATTAGCCACCAGGGGTCACTACTAACTAAAAGCAGTCATTCTACTTGTAAATCGTGCCAATCGAGTGGAACAGCGGCCTAGGATTCACCACTGCTTCATCTCATTTTCTAACAGATTGTAGACGTAAATTGGTTTTGATGGTACGCCTGTGCATGCTGAAATATTCAGAGCATATTCTGAATTTCAGTTAACACATCAGTAAGCATTTTGGCCATCAGTGAATTCAACCTTTTTTCTCAATCGGAATAGGCAAGGATAATGACAGATATATTTTACAATGTTAGAAAGTACATCATTTTATTTAATTGTGTGAATAAAAGGAATCGCCTCCCCGTCGGGGAATTGAACCCTGGTCTCCCGCGTGACAGGCGGGGATACTGACCACTATACTAACGAGGACTTATTGGCTTCAGTTAAACAGTGCTCACCTCCCTGGGGTTAAGGCATGCCCTCGATCAATTCTCAGTATTGTAATAGGCAGAATTGCTGCTTTTGGTTAGGACAAGTAATCTTTTTTCCTAAATTATTACAATACAGAAATTCCTAGCCAAAAACAATTAGTTTTATGAAGAAATTATTTCATTGAAATAAATATCTATCGATCTGTCTATCTAGCTATCTTTCTATTCATCAATATATATATTTATATATATATATATATATATATATATATAATCAGCTCACTTTACCATTTGCAGCTTATAACTATTAGCCACCAGGGGTCACTACTAACCAAAAGCAGTCATTCTACTTGTAAATCGTGCCAATCGAGTGGAACAGCGGCCTAGGATTCACCACTGCTTCATCTCATTTTCCAACAGATTGTAGACGTAAATTGGTTTTGATGGTACGCCTGTGCATGCTGAAATATTCAGAGCATATTCTGAATTTCAGTTAACACATCAGTAAGCATTTTGGCCATCAGTGACATCAACCTTTTTTCTCAATCGGAATAGGCAAGGATAATGACAGATATATTTTACAATGTTAGAAAGTACATCATTTTATTTAATTGTGTGAATAAAAGGAATCTCCTCCCCGTCGGGGAATTGAACCCCGGTCTCCCGCGTGACAGGCGGGGATACTGACCACTATACTAACGAGGACTTATTGGCTTCAGTTAAACAGTGCT